>NC_088643.1:63264522-63317022 GCF_964019385.1 Sycon ciliatum
GAAAGTAAATGCAGTGGGAGATGAGAGGTATGCATCTCCCTTGCTATGATAAGCTCAATGAAACAAGACACCTCCAAGACACCAAGACGCCTAGTCAAGACAAGGCGCCTAGTCAAGACAAGGCGCCTAGTCAAGACAAGATGCCTCAAGGACAAGATGCCAAGGACAAGATGCCTCAAGGACAAGATGCCTCAAGGACAAGATGCCTCAAGGACAAGATGCCTCAAGGACAAGATGCCTCAAGGACAAGATGCCAAGGACAAGATGCCTCAAGGACAAGATGCCTCAAGGACAAGATGCCTCAAGGACAAGATGCCTCAAGGACAAGATGCCTCAAGGACAAGATGCCTCAAGGACAAGATGCCTCAAGGACAAGATGCCTCAAGGACAAGATGCCTCAAGGACAAGATGCCTCAAGGACAAGATGCCTCAAGGACAAGATGCCTCAAGGACAAGATGCCTCAAGGACAAGATGCCTCAAGGACAAGATGCCTTAAAGGGGCACTCCGGCTTCATTTTCGACACCCAGTTTTCGATGCCAAGACGAAGGTTGGTGAAAGAGAAGACCCCTCGAACAAGAACGAGTCTCCAGAAGCGATCGAGTCGAGCAGGAAGACGACTTTTGAATTTCGCCGAGCGAGCGCTGATGACGTAATGAGGGATTAGCTTGCCAGTGGAAATGCACCTGCGCACATACATTTCACATACTTTTTGGCCAATTTTCAATCGAAGAGGAGGTTGTTTGCTATGTTCTTTCAACGTCGTGAGCAATCCCGTCTTCTATACCCTTCCAGGTACCCTGAACTGAGGTCCTCCAGAGGAGAATTTATCTCCAGCAAAGCGTTGTTGATCCGCTAAATTCGTCTCGAGACATATTCACCCAGTGCAGTGCTGATAAATGTAGAATGTTGAATCTGTGATAATTGTCGACGATGGAGAGAGAGGCTGATAGCCGCTGTCGCAGGGAGAGTGAAGCTGCTGGAAGTAACAACGGGGAGCCCGTTTGTATCACCTGAACAACCAGAAAGCAGCTTGACCAAATCGGAGGGTGCCTCGTTGCTTATCGTGAATATTACACCGACATGAATTACTACAATTACAAGTATACTGGTGAGTTCTATCTTGTTTTGTTCGTATGCTAGTACCCTGGCCTGGAGTTCTCGTTAGCAAATTCCTATTCCCTGGCGTTTTCTAAACGTTCCGTGTAGTGCTGATCAAGTATTCCGATTTGGGTAGATGTGGAATTTGGATATGCATTTTGTAAAAAAATTATATTTCCGAATAGAGCGTTTGTAGAGAAATGGTTGCCCAAATACAACAAAATTGATTCTGCAGTTCTACAACTTGTACTGAAATCCAGTCAAAGTAAAAATGATTCTTCATGACAGTTGGGGTCAATGAAATCTGATCCAGGCATAACGAATGGTGACGCCTGTCACCCCGGGAACGAAAGCCCATTTGGTGGGGGATACCAAAGTACTCGAAAGTGGTGCGTGTTTCAATGTGGCATTTGGAGGTTTTATATGATCTCTGGTCAATGCAACATACGATAGCCATCATGAATTGCAGGCCTCGAACGCAACTCAGACCAGAATTGGCAGTTCCCTAAGTTAGATGCTTTGTAATTCCATGGCCCCAGCTGTAATTATAGAGGGTTTTTGCACATTATTCTTATAGTCAATAGGTTTATACTGATGGCAATAAACAACGGCAGTTCAAACTTCACTGATGTGTTCATGAGCTGAGAGATTTCTCTCCACTATTTCTGTTGTGCACACAGGTCTGTCCAATATGCATTGACCGTATTGGGTATGGTATCTGCTCTGAGAAGGGAATCGCTGGAGCCACAGTCCAACTAGACAGGCTTTCAAGAAACAGAGAGGAGCCATCTTTGCAAGCTGATACCCGATGTGTACCGACAGAACTCTCACGAGATACCTTACGGACTACGTCTGGTGTATACTTCATAGTACTCCTTCGACTACTGTCTAGAATCAAGTCGACTGAAACAAGTTCAAACAACTCTGGCTTCAAACGAGCCGTCGATTAGACAAACAAAACATTCTCTCATAATACTAGAGCACTCTGACAACTCCCGACCTATTCCTAACGATTGCCACCGCTTATAAATATGTAGAGTGCTGATTGGAATGTGCTCATAATCTCAACAATCCAGTGCTATAATTATTTGACCAATGTGTTCCCCACATAATCCACAGTGCTGCAAAGGTTCAGAGTTCTCAGGGTATCAAACAAAATTATTTCAAATACAGTGAAATTGTTCGTGGACATTATAGCGTAACTTGTAGTTCCCTGGTCCTTTTCTTTGCTATAAATTAATCCTTTGCTCTCTAGCCGCCGGCGAGTCCAACAGTGAAATTGTTGTTCATATTATAATGTGGGTATGTATGGGGGGGGGGGGGGGTGAACATATTTCTATATAAGGGACCTGCAACTGTAATACCACAGTATAGTAGCCGGCAAATATGTAGAAAACAGAAATGCATGTTACCATCATTGTACATGGACGGGCGCAGCAGGCTGAAGCTATCAGCCAGAACAGGATTTACAATCACCTAGAGATACATTAGCTATCCAGTATTCTCCGTGAGCTGTCCCATTCCACAATGGTTCATGCCACCATTATTTCTGGTAGTATCCATGTGCATAATTCCAAGACCATCTCGGATTCTTCAGCAATTTGTGCCACGGCAAAAGACGGCTTGATTCGGTCACTGGGGCTGTCAAACTTCCCATCACAAATGAACTTCAATTTCTCATCTGTTTCAAGTATATGTACTGCCATGACTTGACCATGCTTCATCTGCAGCTGGGCGAAGATTGTGGCATAGCGCACCTTCTTGCTGCCTTGCAGGAGTATGTTGAGAGAAGTGAACATATTTTTACTAAAAAAAAACAGCCACTGAAGAGGATAGCAATAGCCTTGGGTGAATTTCCTGCAGGCACACGTTGTTGGTAGGTCTACTGGTCCGTCTCCATATCGCCAAGTTCAGAAATCATCTGTACTACACTACACATCTTGTAGAAGGGATCCTGATCGATAATTTCTGTGGTCATAAAATTCACTAAACTGAGGGCGAGAAAAATAGTCAGTACTCCCCGATTCCGTCAAGCTGCTTTGAAGTCTGGATGCTCATGTGATGCTAACAAGCTCCCCGTCGTTACTTCCAGCAGCTTCACTCTCCCTGCGACAGCGGCTATCAACCTCTCTCTCCATCGTCGACAATTATCACAGATTCAATATTCTACATTTTATCAGCACTGCACTGGGTGAATATGTCTCGAGACGAATTTAGCGGATCAACAACGCTTTGCTGGAGATAAATTCTCCTCTGGAGGACCTTCAGGGTACCTGGAAGGGTATGGAAGACGAGATCGCTCACGACGTTGAGGGAACATAGAAAACAACCTCCTCTTCGATTGAAAATTGGCCAAAAAGTATGTGAAATGTATGTGCGCAGATGCATTTCCACTGGCAAGCTAATCCCTCATTACGTCATCAGCGCTCGCTCGGCGAAATTCAAAAGTCGTCTTCCTGCTCGACTCGATCGCTTCTGGAGACTCGTTCTTGTTCGAGGGGTCTTCTTTTTCACCAACCTTCGTCTTGGCATTGAAAACTCGGCGTCGAAAATGAAGCCGGAGTGCCCTTTTAAAGGGGAAGTATACCCTAAAATCAAATTTTCACCAGTTGTAGTCTTCGGGGTGCTGAGTCGAATGGTCTTGGTCCGAGGAAGCTGAGACGCTCCCTTCCTACTTGAATCCCAATCGAACTCCCGCACTTCCACCGAAACTGGGTGACTGCGCCCTACTAGATGGGGATTTGTATGCAAAATGTCACTAAAAGCGCCATTTCGTTCTTATAAAAGCACGGATGACCGCGATTGGCCCATATGTTGTAGTCTTTTGGACGCTGAGTCGACTGGTTTTGGTCCGAAAAGGCTGCGATGCAGCGTTCCTCCTTTATTCCCAATCGAACATGGTTGAAGAAGCGGTCACGTGCTCCTGCGTACACCAGTCACCTGGTCACCGTGCCTGCAGGGTACAACTTACTAGCCTGTTTGACCTTTTTTGGGTGCAGTCCTGTCACTCGAGTTGAACTCGAGTTGAACCTTGGTGTGAAAGTTGTCGCCTGCTGGCGCGGTGACCAGGTGATTTGGGCACCCAGGAGCACGTGACCGCTTGTTCAACCATGTTCGATTGGGAATAAAGGAGGAACGCTGCATCGCAGCCTTTTTGGACCAAAACCAGTCGACTCAGCGTCCAAAAGACTACAACATATGGGCCAATCGCGGTCATCCGTGCTTTTATAAGAACGAAATGGCGCTTTTAGTGACATTTTGCATACAAATCCCCATCTAGTAGGGCGCAGTCACCCAGTTTCGGTGGAAGTGCGCGAGTTCGATTGGGATTCAAGTAGGAAGGGAGCGTCGCAGCTTCCTCGGACCAAGACCATTCGACTCAGCACCCAGAAGACTACAACTGGTGAAAATTTGATTTTAGGGTATACTTCCCCTTTAAGGACAAGATACCTTAAGGACAAGATACCTCCTGCCCCAAAGATCAGAATTTGACCGCAGGCTCCCTAGGCCAGGTCACCCAACACCGTTACTTTTCTTCACACTGCACAGAGCTTACCATGAACAATACACCGTGTGCTATTTGTGTATACAGATTATGTACAATGTATGTTCAAAGTACCAACCGTGACTACAGATGCACTTGCACGATAGCCCATGCTCCGAAGGCTTTAGATTCTCACCTTGGCAGAAGAGATACTTCCATAGGCGGAGAACTCCCGTCGTAGCTGCTCATCATTGATGTCTTCTTCAAGGTTCTTGATGTAGAGGTTGACACCTTGATACGTCTTCTGGCGCTCGGCTTTCTTCTGGTGGAAAAGCTTTTGCAGCTCATGGTCGCGCTCAGATCGTTTCTGGGCTCTGGAGACATACAGGACCTTGTTTCCACCCAGATCCTTCTCGTGAAGATCTTTCACAGCTGCATCAGCATGTGAAGCATCCTCGAATGCGCAGAAGCCGAACCCCTTCGAAGAACCATCCTCTTTCCGCATGACCTTGCAGCTTGTGATGGTACCATACTGAGAGAAGAGCTCGCGTAGGCCTTCGTCGGTGAGCCCGTCGTCAAAATTTTTGATGTATACATTGGTGAAGGTGGTATTGTCACGGCTCTTCATGCGCTCCTTGCGAGGCACAAACGGGCCGACGAACCTGAAGGCACACGAAGAAAGAACAGGACTAGTTGGTACAGTGTCATACAACACCTCACTTGTGTCACAAGTTGTGTGATGTAAAGATGTAGACCGTTTGTTGATGCCCTGCAACTTAGCTATGGTGTAGTCGTCATCCAAGCAGCGACCGTTCAACATTTCTTCGAAACTCACGTGCTTCCTATGGGACGCAGCCCTCATGGTAACCTACACACTTCACGTACAAACTAGCACGCAGAAAGCCCAGATACATAAAATCAAGAGTAGACAAACAAGAGTGTGCAACTCCGGATCTCTCCTGCACAATCTGCAGATACCCCCGCCCACGGCGGAGTTTTGTTGACGTCACCTTTTTTCAGAGAAACGCGCATTTTGCCGCAGAGCAGTGTGAGAGCATGTGCTGGGCACCGACCTTGTAGTGTAAAGCCCGGCCAAGTGCACGAGGGAAACTTTCCTAAAGACTCGCATGCGCGTGCGTCGTCGAAAAGATTACGTCAACAAAAAATTCCGCCCTGGGCCAACCCATCTGCGAGTTGCACACTCTGTGTGTTATCTACACTTGATAAAATAGTCGTGCACACTCTGTGTGTTATCTACTCTACTGATACAAAAGGTCATAACTCTGTTGATGCTAAGACACTACAGTACACACCTATTCCCAAAAATCCCTTCTCGACAAAGTCGAATACGGCTCCACTAAACATGGTTTGACTAGCACACAGAGCAATAGGCTGTCGAAGTGCCGAAGTCGCCTGAAAACTCGTAGCTACACATAGCTACAAGGCCAAGTGGTGACAAACAAAAGTCCGCGTCGCCTGCACTTGTCGTGTTTCCCACGGTTACAGCATCACTTTGACTTAACACTGATTTTGTCCTTCTCCTATTTCACGTACAAGATCGTGAGTTCAAATTTTGTTTGACTTCAAGAAGTTTCTCCTTCGCTCTCAAGTTATCGTGCAGTGTTTTCCTGCTGAGTGTTCATCAGCACCTGAGAAAGGGGAGTTCTGATTTTCGCTTGCCGCTGGACAAGGAAACGAGCCCAGAGTTTGTTGGTCTGAGAACCGAAAGAAATCAGAGATCGCTGCAAGACACCCATCATTGCTTCTTGGTCGGCAACTAAATGTAAAGCCGAACGACAGTACAGGCACAGTGGCCAAGCAAAAAATCAGCTATGGCTTCTCCTTCTCTACAAAGCGAAAACTACAAACTCGGTGACAAGTAGCCGTTTATTTGAAATAAATATCCTCGCTCGCGCGCTCCTCAATCAAAATGCTGTAGCTGTGTTCACTGCATGCTGCTGCCACTGGAAACTTGACAAGTGCAGGTGACGCGACTTTTGTTTGTCACCACTTGGCCAAGTAACTACGCGTTCCAAGAAGCAGTGACGTCAGACTTCGACGACCTATTATAATAAATTTGCAAAGAATCTAGAGAAAAATTGAATGGTGTGCCAACACCCAGGAAACAGAGTGTGGCAAAAGCCACGGCACAGTGTGGCATATAGTGACAATTACACCAACACACAACCCATAAGTGTGAATCGCCAATCTTTCCCCTAACATTCGTTCATCTCATTTACACCAATATGACGCAAACGTCGAGTGACCACCACAAGAG
Source organism: Sycon ciliatum (assembly GCF_964019385.1). NCBI lineage: Eukaryota > Metazoa > Porifera > Calcarea > Leucosolenida > Sycettidae > Sycon > Sycon ciliatum. The sequence continues at coordinate 63,271,385 of NC_088643.1, forward strand.
TATTCAAATGTTACCGCGGGGAAAACAAACATCTCAAGCCACTAACACAACCTACACTTTGCGGTCATTGAGCAGCATGCCATCCACACGATCAATGGCAGTTCTGGCAGCTTCCTCAGTCTCGAAATGGACGAAGCCATAACCGCGCGAGGTGCCGCTCTCATCCTGGGCAACTTTGCAGGATAGGATTGCCCCAAACGTTGTGAAGGTGTCGTGCAGGGTGCGGTTGTCGATGGTTCTGTCCAGGTTTTTGATAAAGATATTGTTCTTGCCAGAGCGACGCAAAGATGGGTCCCGCTGCGACCACATTATGCGCATGGGCCTTCCTTTCATCTCTTCAAAGTTCATGTTAGACAGAGCAGTGAGAGCTACAGACACAGGAGAGGCACAAGCAATGCCACATTTCATGTTAGACAGAGCAGTGAGAGCTACAGACACAGGACAGGCACAAGCAATGCCACATTTCATGTTAGACAGAGCAGTGAGAGCTACAGACACAGGAGAGGCACAAGCAATGCCACATTTCATTCTAGCAGCAGCAGCAGACAGTGCCCGCAGACACACAGTGTATAACCAGCAGGCTCTGAATGTAAAATGGAACTCTCCTTCCCAGCATAGATTGTACAGCATGGGCCAGTATAGGACGTTTTAGGTGTGTAGGAGCAGGTTCGCTGGTTGTCAGGATGTTCACCCGCCCAATTTGAATCGCTGTACAAGCACGCCATAAACCGATGTCTGGAACTGCACTTCGTCTACGTGTGCCACACTGAGTGCGTTCGATTTTGCCCGAGAATCGATGTTGAATCCAATTGAATCCATTCAGCGTCCAAAAGACTACAACATATGGGCCAATCGCGGTCATCCGTGCTTTTATAAGAAAGAAATGGCACTTTTAGTGACATGTTGCATACAAATGCCCATCTAGTAGGGCGCAGTCACCCAGTTTCGGTGGAAGTGTGCGAGTTCGATTGGGAACAGAGGAAGGGAGCGGCTCAGCTTCCTCGGACCAAGACCATTCGACTCAGCACCCAGAAGACTACAACATGGCAGCCCAACAACCACACACCTTGCATGGCACGTACACTCGTCACTTTGCGACTCATGCGTACAATCAGCATTTTATTCACTAGTTCGGAGGATATCATCAAGGCAAGGGAAAAGTCGGAGGAAAACATGGACTGCATCCAACCCAGCCACTGGCCTTCTTACAGAACCTGAAGGGAGGTGCACAAAATAACTTTCTTCTTTTCAGAAGTGGCTTAGAAGCCGGTGCTCTGTGGTTCAAGTCTGTCACAAGGCACAGGGACTGCAGTACAACCACTTTATCAGGGTATCATTTGAACTACATCAGATTCTCTGACTAGTAAGATAATGCATCATTGCTCATAAGCTACAAGTTGGGCAAGTCTGGCCACTGCAGCTTCCCTCTTTCTCGTTTTTCTTTCTGGGTTGTATTGCGGCACTGCCCCGATTTCAAGCTACAAGGTTTTCTTGCCACGTTTCCCATTATCGTCTTCCACTTCCCTCCCTCTTCATAGTTGCATAGTTCCTACCGACAACCAAACCAGTAAATTACCAAACCATGTACTTAAGTAGTTATCACATGCTTAGGGGACGTCCATTAATATCGAAATTTTATCACGAAACGAATCAATTTCGTTTCACAACCCAGCCCCTACCTCCCCCTCAGAAGCCGGTAAAAAAATGTCACGTACACATGCACACTACATGCATGCTATGTAGTATACAACGAGAATCGCAACAAGTGTCTCACTGCTCCTATGGCCATGTACAGTGTTGCTCAATGAAATCCAGACGCGTCACCCGAGTACACGCCGGGCGTTGCGCAGCCCTAGACCTGCACTGGGCTACGAAATGATGCAAGGCGCAAGCTTGAGTGACGTCACTGGATTTCATTGAGCAGCACTGTACATGTATCAATGATTTCTGAAACGAAATTGGTCAAACCCCCACCCCATAACTAAAATATTATTTTCTTTCGTGAGAAAGTTCGACATTACGACGGCAATAGTGCTTTGCGAAGCTATGGATCCTGTGGACAGTGTAGAGTGATATTCCTGTGATCTCACCACTGGCACTGCCATGCGCCAGCACTCCAAGCACTACAGCTAGTACAGCTAGTACAATGAAACCTGCCTCTAAGACGACCACTCAAGGGACCTTCAAAGTGTGGTCTCTGTAACCAGATGGTCTCCTTATCCAGGATCATCAATTTTGACTGGAAATAGCATCCCTTGGTCCAGGCTGCACTGAGTGGTCGTCTGGGACAGGTGGTCGCCTTATCAGTAGTCTCCAGGGCTGAAGACTGAGTGAAGTCAGTGAACAGGAAGCACCACTGCACTCAAACATGCAGACTGTGTAGCGGCACGTGACACTTCAAGGGGACAGCACTCCCTAGCCCTGTGACCTGTCTTCGGACAAGGTCTCGTGCACCGCTGCTGCTGCCACTCCACCGGTGCTGCAGTGCAGACTGCACTGCGGGGGCTTCTGAACTCAGTAAAAAAGAAGAGGAGTGCTGCATGCAGCACACGCGGAAAACCATCACATGTCACCGATAATGGCCTCCAAAGTTGAAATATTGCTAGTCCTGCCGGTGCTGTTTCAAGGCTCTACTTTCGGTCCGACTGTAATGGAGTTCTTGCTGCAGGCGCGGATAGTAGGTAACAGGTTCAGTGCTGTAAAAGCCAAAGCAACTGATAATGTAAATGCACGGTAACGAGCAGTAAAAGTGAGTCGCAGTAAGCATGGCGTCGACCACGCAGAGCATCATCACCCGCGAATTTCTAACCGCTCCTACCCGTAGAAAAACGTTCTCGGCGCAAACAAGACATGATAGCGTTCTTCATGCACCTGTTTCTGCCAAACAAAACTTTGACATGAAGCCGAGCAGAATACACCCACTCAGACAATGAAAAAAAAGAAACTCTGCACCGGCGAAAATAGAACAGAATGGGTCGGAATATCTGGGAATGACACGAATTTTCAGAAAATACACAATTGGCTGCAGACATTCGCGTACAGTTCAAGTAAACGATGATAGATGTGCGGGGAGAGGGGAGCAAGACTGGCCAGCTGGAACCTCGTTCCAAAACTAAAAGAAACTTGGTTCCAACAAGCGCCATGGCTGGTGTTTCGTCCGAAATGCCAACGAGTGCCAGTGCTGCCAATTTGGACTTACCATCTGACGAGCTCTGGAAGTTCACATACGCATAGCCAAGGGAGCGGCGAGAGGCCACATCACGACACACTCGAATGGATAGCACAGGGCCAGCGGTGCTGAATTTCTCGAAGAGCATAGCCTCCGTGACATCTTGGTTGAGGTCGCCGACATAAAGCGATGCTACCGCGTAGGTAGTCGCACCGGGCGCTGGTTGAACACTCATTTTGGACCGCCGGCTGGCAAGAGGTTTTACTAATTTTTTTGGTCTTTCTTCTGCACTGCAGTTAACCCTCCAGCTTCTCGTGCAAAGCGACGAGGGCGAACAGGGGACATGCAGAACAGCGACAGTGGATAATAAGCCAACAAGAAGCCAAAACTACCACCAAAGGGTTTTCCACGTGGTTGTGTCGCTTTTATTGTCCGTAAATCCATGACGTCATCAAGTGATACTCCACAGAATAATAATAATTATTGAAGTAATGAAGATGATCAAAATGCACAGTCTGTGTTACAATCATGTTATGTACGCAGTACGTCCCATGCCATGGGCATGGGCCCATCCAGGCCAGGAATCCGATTTCTGGAGTAGAGCAAGGTCAAGGATTTACCCTGGCCTGCAGCCTGGTCATCGGTCATCGCTGTTCAGATAGAAAGAACAGTTCCACATAAATCATTATCACACCACATCATCGGGTCGCGCAGGACCCGGCCCAGCTAGCTCTACTGACTGACTGTACACATGGCCAGGTCATCCCCACGTGAACCCGCTAACTGCCTGACGCACAGATCAGACTCTGACAGAGGCAGAGAACAAGTAACTAACTGTTACTTTTGTTGGTACCAGGGCCAGGGTGTTGCACTGATATTATGAGTCTGTTGCCAGTGTTGGAAACTGCATTGGAGCGGCTAGGCTATGAAGGGGGATCCTGGGGCTCTCTCGCTGGCAAATCTCAGTTTGGTAAATTTGGGCCAAATACATTTTACCCCATATTTCATTACACTAGAAAATACCGCCATTCCGGCAACAGGCTCTCAGCTGCACCAAATAGATAAATAACTTTGCCAATAATATATTTCGCCCATTGGGCATCATCAGGGCATTGGCCATTGAGGAAGGGGAGGCAAAACACGAAATATAAAGACGAATAATGCAGGCAGATGAATGTTCTAGAACTAACACATCGTGGTGACACAATTGGCAAGGCCAGCAAACTAAACAATCATCACTTGTAAGGACTACGGTGACCTAAACAGAACGAAAGAAGAGAAAACTCACACATACACACAGACACAATTTGGCAAGAAGGCAAGAAAACTAACACTAACAGAACACTAAAGTTTACCGTGAATCATCACCTGTAACTTGTAAGGTCACTTAGGTGACCTAAACAGAAGAAAGAAGATAAGACTAATCACAGCACGTACATGTACATGTACAAGAACACTTTCAAGTGTGGGAATGCTAAAGGCGATCTATGTACAGTCAAACCTCTTTAGGACGAACACCAAGGGACCGACGGGATTTGTTCACAATACCGGGAGTTCTTCTTATCCATATCTTATACCCAGTGACTACACAGTGATTTATCCAATAGAGTTATGAATACTAGTTTGTCTTAAGCGAAAGTTTGTTGTATCAGTGTTCTTTTTAACGAGGTTTCACTGTATATGACAAGTGTGTATGTGCAAAGTACTTCAGTATGTGCATGTGCTGTGCCAGGTGGTAAAGTCCAGTGGTAGTTCGAGGAGATGGGCGTCGATTCCAGTGACGATCCGGTGACATCCAATCAGGCGCCAACCGTCATCGCGATTGACTGCTGGTTTGCGCTTCCTTATCTCGATAGCTTCAAGCAGTTTCCTTGATGGTAGCGAAGCCTCCCTGCCGAGAATCTTTGCCTGGTGGAAGGGCAGAAAGTTGGAAGACTTTGAAGATTCTCGATGCTGGGTACGATAGTGGAAGCTCCAGGGAGCCTTCGCCACCATCGACCTTGCCTCTCGGTAGTGCTCAGCGAATCGGTCCCTCACCGGCCGCTCGGTCTCACCAGCTACGTACAATTCCGCACACACCGTGCAAGACAAGACCTTTGACTAAACACTGACTATCCACCATACTAGTACAAGTACTCGCATCACATGCACGACACTCCGACCTCTCCCTCTCTTCACCTCCGATCGCTGCTTCTCACGGGGACACATACCGACACGTACGGCACTCGACGATCGGACCAACATTGGCAACATACATTATCCACCAGATACAAAGACAACACGAACATGCGGGCTGAACTCTCGAACACGTCGTGAGACACGAGCGGCAAGTGAGTCGTTGATGAAGGGCAGTTTGATGACCGACTTGGTTGTGTCACCGGAACACAGGAGTATGTCCATAATTGAAGAGTTGCTCGAGAGAAATGACTACTAGTATCCACGCACCGAGATAAACGCAGCACGACGAGCAGCCAAGGGGAAGAGACAAGATACACACGGTCACCCGTCTCAACAACAGCAGCACAGCAAGCGCAGACACAACCAATTCAAGTCGGTCATCAAACTGCCCTTCATCAAAGATTCGCTTGCCGCTCGTGTCTCACGACGTGTTCGAAAGTTCAGTCCGCATGTTCGTGTTGTCTTTGTATTGTATCAAGAGTCCATAATTTATAACAAGAGAGTATGCAACTGTGATCTCTTTTCTATGGCCCAGTATGGGCCAGATGCGCGGCGCGCTGCCTTCATTACATCATTCAGCTGCAGTCCGCGCACTGCGGAAAATCAAACACCGCGCTTTCCCTCTGGTTTGAAATGGACTTGCGTACGGAACTGGAGTTCATGCGCCAAACTTTAGAGATTGGGTAGGTACTGGAACGAATCGAGCCAAAACGGATGGGCTCGTACGAGAAATTGTGAGTTTGAATGCATGCTTTCAGAGGGTGATGATTCTGATGAAGGCAAGTTACGTAATGAAGGCAGCGCGCCGCGCACTGACCGCAGTTGCATACTCTTGTTTATGCACTCTTGATTGTATCTGGTCCTTCTTTGAAGGATTATGTTGGTCGGATCGTCGAGTGCCGTACAGGTACTAGAGTCTAGAATCTACCTGACCCCGAGGAAAATCGTGATTCCGCGGCCGCGTTTTTTAAAAGACCGCGTTTTCCGCGATTTTTGAACTTTTTGTTGCACTACACGTACACACAGTGCACTGATCTGTACCCCAGCACACTATCCGAAGAACACGTAGCCGCACCTGCACAAATCTCAAGACAAGTCTCGCTCGTACAAGTCCAAGCGAGACTTGTCTTGAGACCTGTGCAGGTGCGGCTACGTGTTCTTCGGATAGTGTGCTGGGGTACCGATCAGTACCCTAAGCACACAGGGCGTCATTTTTTCATGACCCCTGCTCCGTACCGAAAACCCAAAACACATGGCACACCTAAACCGAGCCAGTGGAGTCACGCCAGAAACAGCGGCACACATAACAGCTGTTATACAGTACAACCGTGGAGCAAGGCCAGTTGGTTGTAACTCTGAGTTTCAGGCAAACATACATGCACAGGCACACACGCACAGGCACACACACACACATCACCCCCCCCCCCACACACACACATGCACACAGAGGTTACATGGCATACGTGACAATTTCGAAAGAAACATATCATCCATACCGAGTAGCTAGTACTAGGTGAGAGAAGATAATCATTAGTCAGTGCTGTGCACTGTGTAATGAGTACGGATATGTACACAATAGTCATACCGGTAACTTGGAAAACAAAGGTTTAAAAAAAGAGAGGAATACGAAAGTAAAAAAGAAGATAATTCAGAAAGGTATGGAACATGACGGGGCATGACAATAACAGATTTCACAAAGACAACACACAGATGCAGCATGGTGAAGCAAGGCACCAGAGGAACGGGAGGCTGCGCAGGCACAGCCACACCGCTAAAAGTAAGAGGAATTCGTGCTAGTTTCGTCAAGTGCAAGCAAACGGAAGAGACTTTTAGACAGATGGAATCATGAAGGAGTGGCAAACGGTGGCAAGTGCATGGCTCTGTGGTGCAGAAGGCACAGAAGAGACAATGAACCAGGGAGAAGAGCAATTCAACACAGTTTGGTGGCGGCAATTGTGCCCTAGTCACCAAACTAAAACATTTTCGAAAATAGTTGCATCAGCGACATGCGATCATGCATCAAAGTGTAAGGCAGTAGAGTTTGTCTGTGTATGCATAACTAGTGCACCCAGCTTCATTCGCAGCGGACAACCAAATAGCAACTACAGTGAGCAAGAGGTCCTCATCGGGCTAAGAAGATGGGCTAAAACAATCATCTTGTTCACAATTCGCGGCTACAGTTTTGCAATCGAGTAGACTTTAGAATTGACAGGACTAAAGGTGGTCTTAAACTCAAGTGGAACGGACGTGCTAATCAGCTAAGTAATGGCGCTTCTACATCAGAATGAGAACATCCGCGGGAGCAAAGTATGCATGATGCCTGAGTGTGTACATGCTACCAAGCTGCACGTAGGTTGCAAGAAGTTGAGTGAAGACCGAAGATACAACAATAGTGTTTATTACAAGCCCTCACTGGGTTCGCTTCACAGCATGAAAGGAAGTGCGGATTTCCATCCACGCGCCAATCGCCTACAGGGTCAAACCAGAAAGCAAACACACAAGCCAAAACGGATGCTGATCAGCCACACAGTTTCCGTAGCACAGCAGTCCGCTCGTTGTAACATAACACTAAGCGGCCCATGCTGTGCAAAGCTGCAGGTCACAGCATGGCAAACAGGTGCTATATGTACTTATAAGTTACTGACTTTACCAATGGTTGAGCGGGCTGGAACCGGCTGGCAGCAACAAGAAGTTTGGTGTTGGCGGTTTCTGCTATTATTTATGCCGTTGCTGGTACTCCATTTACATAATAATCATAGTGTTCACAGAGCGAGGTGGTGGAGATTTAAGCAGCCCCCCCCCCCCCCCCCTCCTGAAAGCTGGCACCGATTTTACAACTGAAAAGCACAATATATACAATGCTGTGTGTTCATAAAGAATCAAACACAGGTAGACAGGCAAAACTCACCAAGCCTGAGAGTACTGTCTAGGCCAGTCATGCTGGGCCCTTACCTTTTTGGTCATTTCAATTTGTTGCTGGATTAGTGCTTTCCAATAAGCACGCATGTCTGCGGACTTCTGATCATGGAAGATGGCGATCTCCTTTGTGGCAGCTGCCGTGAATTCGCTGCCATCAGCAAAGACAATGCACGGCAGACAGACAGACAGAAGCACAAGAAAAAAACAATTTCGTTCCCTACTCTACGCCTTCGGCATTTTGCAAGGAAAGGCAACCTAGATGATAGTTCAAGCCAACAGGAAGACACTCCCCGATGTGCAGCAAATGAGACACAATGCCAATGGCCTCGTCAATGTTAAAAAAGTATCAAGCCAAAGCCAAACGAATATGTGCTCACAAAGGGAAATACACAACAATCTGCACATAGTGGTAACAAGCAAGGTCATAGAACAGGTGACTGAACAGCAAACGTTGGACAGGAGTGGACCAACGACCCTCATGGAAAAAGAAAAGAAAAAGATTGCGTCATATCTGGAGTTGTTTCATCGAACGCTTACGTTCAGACAGTAGTACATCTAGTAAAAAACACAGTTTATATCTCTTTCATGTAGTCATGACTCAGTCATCAACACTCAAGCGGGATTCACAGAAGCATTTTTGCGATGCGACGGCCGCGAAGCCGGGAAATCCCCAAACCATAGCCATCTCGCAGCCCACGCAACCACCGCAACTGGGCCATCGCAGAAGTTGAGCTTGGCACATTAGACTGTGGACCGGCACTCACAACACACGTAAGAAAGTTTGAAAGCACAGACAGTGCAGGTCAAAGAACGTCGGTTATTGTGAACCTGATACGATTCTAAATAAAGGGGTCAGCATCAGCATTCGGCCCTGTACAAATTAATGTAACGTGTAACGTGTCGAGGTCGGCTGGAGAGCGCATTTATGGTGTGGTGGTTGATGAAAAATCCGATATGGTTCCTAGGGGTGAAACTAAGAAACTTCAGTCTACAGCAGCACCATCTCGGGGGTAAGAGCTGAACTGAATCTTTATGCCGACGGGCATGAAAGCCAGGCGTTTCAACAGTTGCACACCCACCACCATGACATGAGGCGACAGCTGCGACCAGGCCCAATGCAGCAGACAATAGGGAGGTTTCGCTCTACGTAATTACGTATGAAAATCCGTATGTCGTACGCGCCGGGGAGCGAGGGCAACTTTCATACGTAAATCTCTCTACGGATTTCCGTAGGAAAGCTCTTTCCTACGTTGGGTCCTCCGTAGGACTTTTTGAAATAATTTTCGCTTTTTCCGCATTTGTCCATGGCAATATTCAAGCCGCGCGAAACACAAAGTACACACACCGTACACCACGTGCAAAATATAATGGAAAACGCGGTTTCGGTTCATGGTGCATACGGTGGGCGCATGCAGCCAACGCGTCTCCAAAGCAACAACGCATGTTTAGCAGTCGTGGAGAAATCACGTAGAGCGAAACCCAACAGCTCTGATTTTTACGTATGAAAATTCCGTGCAGTTCATACGTTATTTTCATACGTAATTCCGTAGAGCGAAACCTCCCTAATGGCTACTCCTACACGATCGATTGTAGGGCAGGGCACGGTGACATGGACATGATCGCAAACTAAGTTGTAATAACGCGTTCATGATAGAACGTGCAAAGCTGAAAGCACCAGATGAAGTTTGCTCGGCTGCTGCATGTCAGCGGTGGCACGGAAAGTTCGCCCCTAACCGGGTTTGACTGAAGCAGGCTATATCGGACATGATCTTGGTTCATTTTATCAAAGTATACCCCAGCTAAGATTATTGGTATGTGAACAATCTCCAGGATCTGAATGTAGCCCGGTTCGTCTTATCCAAGTCCTAGTCTACTTGCAGTCATCATAGTCATGCATGAGACATGAGCGACACTACAGTCATAGTCATGCATGAGACATGAGCGACACTACAGTCATAGTCATGCATGAGACATGAGCGACACTACAGTCATAGTCATGCATGAGACATGAGCGACACTACAGTCATAGTCATGCATGAGACATGAGCGACACTACAGTCATAGTCATGCATGAGACATGAGCGACACTACAGTCATAGTCATGCATGAGACATGAGCGACACTACAGTCATAGTCATGCATGAGACATGAGCGACACTACAGTCATAGTCATGCATGAGACATGAGCGACACTATATAGTTTTACAATACTAGTATCTACGCGTACCTGAGCTGGTCGATCTGTAGCTGAGACGACGCTTCTAGCAGATCAATATCCTTCTGTATTGCCTCGACGCGTGCCTCCTTCGTGCCCGTTCCAGTCAGCACGCGAGCAGCGATTCTACCAAAGGTGATTTCATTCTCACGCTGCACACACACACACACACACACACACACACACACACACACACACACACACACACACACACACACAGGCAAAGGAGAGCGGCACTGACAGTCATAACGACACGTGCAGGTGGTACCAACCAGAGCAATAGGAAAAATGCAAAGTTTAGAAGGAATGCTGCACGTCTCTATCTGACACGTAAGTACGGCGAAGAGCTGGCGGTGAACACGGCAGTCCACGCATAAGGTTACAATGACTGGAGCAGTGAGGTAGACTGAGAGGCATACGTAAACATTCGTTCACACCACATAATTATACATACATTTAATATACGTGTAATCAATTATAGACCTACAATAAAAGTCGAAATGTAGGGGAGGGAGCAACCATACAAGCAAATCAAGCTTTACCAGCGCATACACGCTCAAAGTCCATATTATGGAACTCTTACGTAAGTAACTTAGTTAACACATCGATCTGTTTGAATTACCCGCAAATCTCCAGACCCCTAGAGGAACCCTGGTGCTGCGGCAAAATGCACACTTGCTACTTGAGTACTTGTACAACAAACAGCTATGCACCCTACCTCTGATGACACTTCCACTTTGTTGAGAGCTTTGGCACTGAGAGATTCCTCCGTCTGCTCCAAATCGTACTGCAGTAGGAGCTGGTGGCGGGCAACACGCCTGTCGAGGTGGAAACACGAAAGAAAAATGTCAAATACTTGCTCAAGTATTGACTGGTTAAAGACGCAAACGGGAAAAGTCTGAAGAAAAAATTGACTGTCACCACCAGGACTCGAACCAGGGACCCTCGCTTGCTCAACTACCATTCAATTATAATGTAGAGGAGTTGCGCAACCCTTGAGGCGTACAGAACCTCAGTCTGTCTGTCTGCCTGTCTCTCTCTCACACTCACAAACACATTCTGCGGGCCTGTCTCTTAGGTTGTTTGCCTGGGCGGACCTACACAACACTTCATTAACCATGCAATCATTGCTAAAGGCAATGTACATATACATGAACAATACAATTGGACATTGTACTGCTTCTACTCACTTGAGTGCATCGCCATACATGCAGTACTCTTGCAGCGGCTGAAGGAACTTTTGCTCAACAGCACTCACACAGTCGGTCGATGTCTCCGCCATACTGCACACAAGCAACATGATTGGTACAACAGAGTTGATGTGGCATAGAAGAAAAGCAGTCTCAAGAAGTAATCCTCTCCATGAAGGCAATCAACTAACATGGTTAGAGGAACATACAAATACATTACAACCGTAATGCGTTAAACATGTTCAAGCATAATGTAGTCTCCCTTCCATTGTTCCGTAGCTTCACTCATGATCATATTAAACAACAGAACCGTTCTGAACAATAATTCATTTCTCATTTTAATTCTCGTTCACTGTCCCATGCTCATTTCGCACTGTACTAATACATGTAGTCTAATCACACATGTTGACAAATAAGGAATAAATACGGTACAATGTGTCCTCTCTGTTGGAGAATTGTGATGTCCGGGGAAAACTGGTGGTACAGCCGTGATACCGACAAAATGTCCGTCCACAATCGCAATAGGACAAGCCATATTACTATAGCAGGGCCAGCTATATGGGTATCGACAAGAGTACACAACCACGGTCATGCACTCTTGGTATCGATCACAATAACCGCTCAATCGAACTTGGCGGGCCCATCTGACTGTCATCGATCCTCACCTTGCCAGTTGTCTGCCGGCTACTGTCAGCTCCTGTGGAATGTCCTTCTCATCCTCCGCCCAGTCGCTGATGGGAATAAGAAACCATATTGGGGAAAAAGCATGTGAAATCACAGAACGCCGCAAAGAAAGCCACTAGAGTTGCACGTAGTAGATGTTATAGCTCTACCAGATCTGTGAATAGCCTGCACACAGCTACCCGAACGCAGTGACAGTAAAATGGGCAGTTGATCCAGGGTTTTTTCTTTCTGAAAACACTCTCAAATTGGTGTTGATATGCCCTTCAAGGTTCACAAACGTATTATATTGTTAGGGTGTACAGTATAGCCTGGTGTTTGCGCAACCTACCTCACACAGTTGCCCAGTGCCCTGTAGTGCTTCATCATGGCAACCTGACGATCACAAATAGCCTGAGAAAGCAGAACACAACCCCCAAGAGACGCAATCACGCGAGTTGTCGAAGACCTCGGACTGCTCTCAACACTGGTGGAGCTCGTACATGTCCTGCATGCTCTGCAGTCTGTACGCCCATGGGCAACACTGACACATGCCGCTGTCAGGAAGCTAGGTATCTATGTAAGTGCGCATCCCTGGTGATCTTGGGACCCCAAGAGCACTATATGCACGTGTTGGCTCTCCGAGCACAAACTAGAATTTAAATTCCATCAGTGATATCAAACCTAAATGATGAGGGGTGAACATCCCAAGACACTTTGTCAGAGTATAAGCACAGCAGACATTACCATGCAACAAACACACCACGTTAGAGCATTTATACGAATGTATTCGCTGTGCACTTTCGGAATTATGTAACGTGAAAACTCTGAGACGGTGTTAAAATGTCATGTGGTAATGTCTGCAAAACCAATAGTACTAGCCTAATATAGCTCTTCTTACATTTAGAAAAGCACACAAATGCCAATAAGCACTAGAGCTGATGTACTTGTTGCGTTCTGTCAAGTGTCTGATCGATTACCCACCAAAGAAGAATCAAGAAGAGCCAGTTAGGAAACATCCATTACAATACATGTACGCCCAAGTACAACCAAACACACACACACACACACACACACACACACACACACATACACACACACACACACACACACACACATGCGTGCACACACATTTTTAAAGAGCACATGAGAAATTGAGAGAGTGGCGGCCACACCTTTCCGTGACGTCTTGTGGCAAGTGCTGATGTGGCGAGGTTGTCACTGTACACCAGGCACTGCGAGAAATGCCTGCAACGTTGCAAATAGACAGGGCAACGGCACATCAAAACAACACATACCAGTACATTCTACAGTATTAAAGCAAATGTGTGAGACCTATCGCATACACGAGAAGCAATACAAGTGACCTTGAGATACATGTACAATGTACTGGAAGACTTGAATCTCTTACGAGGCACAAAGTTACGCGAATAAAAATACGTGTGTGCCGACAGGGTTCAGTAGACTCTGTGCCCGCAAAGTGGACAGACCAGCTGCTGTTGGTGAGAAATACCATGGAAAAGAAGGAGACTGGTCCAAACAAGATAACACGGGGGGGTGATGAGTGACAAACGATCTCATGTAGAGCATTTCCACAACAAAGCAGACAACACAAACAGACACACCGCCACTGTGGTTGTCTGAAATAACAACCTCTGCTGGTCTTCAACAAAAGCAATGGGGTTCATCTCGGCCGTCTAATAAACTAGCCTTTGTTTTCAAAAAGGGAGACCAGTGCAGGAAGTAAGTTCTAAACACGATGATGCCGGTGTACATACCGATCCATTTTCTTTATTCTCAGCGATGCAATGCTGGATTTGATGCGCGAGTCAGCCTGCACGACACGGATAAAATTCACAAAACAACGACAGTGGTGTTCATTCTAGTAACACAATGCTGATGGCTGGTCAGTGTGATGTGCAAGGTTGCAATGCCAGCACACCTGTCTAGCATTGACAATAACATGGAAACCATGCTAGGAAGGCAACCCACAGCAGTGCAGAGTGGCAATACACACACTGGAGCTGAACATGCGGCCGCCTTGGTCAACACACATCGTTTATTACCAAAACACAACACCCCTCCCCCCCCCCCCCCCACACACACACCCGAGGATAGTATTCGCACACGTAATGGTAAAAAAGAATAAATTGAACAGGTATGCCTACCTTTGCGGCAAACTTCGTGTCATTTGTCTGTTCCATGAAGGTCTTGTCCTGAACATACAAGGTAGCAAAGAAACACATGTACCAGCCCATGAAGGAATACCAATCTTTTCAGGACCTTGAAAATAGTATATAGATATGCAAACTGCCACGGGTTCCCCAGGACAGTAGCGGGAGTGAGGTGCTTTTCCCGGGCCTATAAAATGTACTGTACCGTGTCCATAACAAGCCTGCTACAGTGCTACAAGTAGTACTGGTGCTACTACAGCAGAGGGTGAAAGTAGAGTGCGGTTTGACATTTTGTGCTCCGAGGATTAGCCTCGAGGTGCGTCTCTCTACAGAACTACCCCTCCCCATTATTGCTTAGAACTAATAGAAGTGACCAACAGTACCAATGGCGACAAACGAAGGCATGGACCTGGCTTTGGTTGGCTATGAGGAGCTCATCAAGATCGGCGAGCAAATGTCTGTGGATAAAGCCTCGAGCCTCTCCCGGCCGGATCTGGTGAGCGAGCTGAGGAAGCGTGGAGTGGGCGTGCTGGCGCAGAGTTCGCTACCTACATCGGAGCTGCAACTTGCAATTGTAAGCCTTGCTGACTCAATTAGCAGCATGTCACAGGAAATTGTCTCCTTGAGAAAGGATAGAGCCGACAAAATCAGAGTGGTCGGAAGTCACACGCCGTAGAGTTACTTCACGCTACGTGAAACCACAGCCCAGGACAGCCGACCCGCGTGTGCTAACAGGGCCTGAACGTACAAAGAAGCTTGTTCTGTACGTTGGAAATGTCAGTCCGGGTTGCAGGGCAGAGTCAATAACAGCGTGGTGCAAGGTCCGCCAAGTTGACGTACTGAACTGTTCGATTTCAGAAAACACGTACCTGGGTACTTGCCATGCTCGCGTAACCGTGGCAGCGTCGGACGAGGACAAAGTTCTCGACTCCAAATTCTGGCCGGCCACCATCCAGTACACAGTGCGAAAGTGGCGCTTTGTTGATGCCCAAGGTAACAAGTCGTCTTCTACTTCGTGGCGAGGCAGTGATGATCAATCCTGAACTGTCATGCTAACAAACCAACATACACAACGATGCAGCAACAACGACTAAATCCCAACGCCCCTGTATTCACCCCACGATCGAAACTAGCCCACCCGCTCTACCCCGCTCAGCCCTCCTCTGGCCGACCCGCACACATTGCATGTATCAACGCTAGATCAATTAAGAATAAGCATGGAGAACTTTCCGAGTTCATCGAGCAGTACAAGCCCGACGTCATTGGCATAACTGAAACATGGCAGTCTCAGCCTAACTCCCTTGTAGTTCCAGGCTACGACTGTTACCGCCATGACCGACCCACAGCGGACAACAAGAAGAGCACTGATAGCTTTAGGGGATTTGGAGGTGTCGCTCTTCTAGTCCGCTCGGATTTTCCAGGTACAGTTAAGCATCTCACTGGTCTACACCTCCACAAATTTGAGGCCACGTGGGTCGAAATGACAGCTCATACATCGACTTCGTCATCTGCACCTCCTGAGTCTCTCATTACTGGATGCGTTTACAGGCCACCAAATGCGTGTTCCACTGATATTGACAATGTTGTGGGCTGTCTGCAAACAGTCCTTCAGACGACCAGACACACCACTTCCTCTATGCTTATGATGGGTGATTTCAATGCCAAGTGTAGTGACTGGCACGGCAATATCACGGACACTGCTGGACACCAGCTACAATGCCTGCTAAGAATGTTTTCCCTCTCCCAGTTAGTCAACTTCCCTACTCACCACACTCCAGCCG
The DNA here is from genome assembly GCF_964019385.1 of Sycon ciliatum. NCBI lineage: Eukaryota > Metazoa > Porifera > Calcarea > Leucosolenida > Sycettidae > Sycon > Sycon ciliatum. Next base: position 63,287,671 of record NC_088643.1, read on the forward strand.
GAACAGGAGCAGCCTTGGACTTGGTAATCACTGATACACCATCTGCGTTTTCCATTTCAGACATTATTGCTCTTCTGGGTCAGTCTGACCACGACATCGTGTTGGTTCGTATGGAAGCGCCTAGCCTGCAACACTACCAAGCACCAACGTTCTCTCCTGCAGCAGGTACAGCCTATGAGCGCTCACCGTCTACGCCAGATGACTTGATCGGCAGTTCACCGCCTCGCTATCATTTCCGTACGATCACAAATGACCAGTGGAACTGTATAAACAAGCAGCTTACTTCTGTGGATTGGAGGGAGCTTCTTGGTAACACAAGCATTGACGTAGCATGCAAGAGATTCTCATCTGAACTCTCTGCTGCTCTCGCTAAGTATCAGTTCCCAGCTTCTCCTATTAATCGCCCCTCTTCACAGGGTCGTTCCGTCGACAGGCCAGCACGTCCACCCTGGCTGACGACCTCAGTATTAAATGCAGTCATCAATAAACGGAATATTTATAGCATCTACAGGAAGTTCCCCACAGCAGAAAACCTTGCTCGCTATAAGGCCCAACGCAATTTGGTCAAGCACCTCTCTCGCCGTGTTCACAAAAGATACATTCAGTCACTCCAGAGCAAACTCACTAACTCAGCCCATCCGTCGCTTTACTCATTTGTCCGCTCCCTGTCTGGTGTATCTTTGCATCACCCTGCACCCTCAGCAATAACCACCTCCGCTGACACCCTCACACATAATCCTGCTGAGATGGCAGCTGCTCTCAACGAGCACTTTGTACGGGTTAGCACACAGGATGATCCTGACTGGCCCGTCCCAGATCTGTCTCATCTCCCTTCTCCGGCCTCGAACCTCTCAAACATTGTCATCTCCTCCGAGGCCGTGATTCGCTATATTGAGAAACTCCCCACAGGGAAGTCCCCAGGCTATGACGGTATACCATAGTTCCGCGCATATAAGCCCATGGGTTAATATACGAAATAATGCATTTTCCGGGAAAAAAAAATCAGTAATAATGGTTCGTTTTTTTGCCCTGGGCCTATATTCGAATTTTGAAGGCACGCGAAAAAGTACAAGTCCGTGCGCAGTTGTCCGCCTGCTGTAGGTACCGGTACTGGTAATGTAGTCTGCACTGACATGCTGTACTACGGTGTTTGGGTCTGTTTATTAGCCCATGGGCCTATAAACGGAGGTGGGCTTATATCCGGATATAGGCCCATGGGCTTATATGCGCGGAAATACGGTAAGCAACGAGATTCTGAAGGCCTTGAAACTTTCTATCTCCTATCCTCTTATCTTCAATAATTCCCTGTCCAGCGGCGTTTTTCCCTCTGCCTGGAAATATGCTGTGGTTGTTCCCATATACAAGAACAAGGGAAGCAGACATGATCCTGGTAACTGTCGCCCAATCTCTCTGCTGAACACCTGCTCCAAGATACTTGAGCGAATCGTCTATGATCGGCTGTACCATCATCTGGCACTTCTGCTCCATGATATGCAATCTGAGTTCCGCCATGGTGACTCTACCTCTCTACATTTAACCAACCTTGTCCAGAGACTGTGCACCCTCCGAGACCGCCGCCATTACCTTGGCCTGTGTTTCTTCGACCTGGCGAAAGCGTTTGACTCAGTTTGGCATAGGGGGTTACTAGCCAAGCTGCATGCTTATGGGGTCACCGGACGCCTGCAGTCGTGGCTCACCTATCTCAATAATAGGACTCAATCAGTCAAGCTTGGTCCAGTCCTTTCAGATTCTATCCCTATTTGCTCTGGTGTACCGCAAGGGTCCACTCTCGGACCGTTACTTTTCCTGGCCTTCGTCAACGACCTCCCTGTCCTCAATCCTGGCGTGTCTCTGTTTGCAGACGACACTTGTATGCTGCGCAGTAGTCCCTCTGTTTCCCGTCTTATATTAGACCTCCAAGCGGGTATCACGGATATCACCTCATGGATGGCATTGTGGAAGCTAAAACCGAACGTCGGGAAGACCAAGGTAATGATCATTCCCCCTCTGTCTACTACTCTCTACTACCCTCTCCCTCCCCTAATATTCCATTTCTCCACCACTCCCATAGAATATGTAGATCATCACAGGCATCTTGGTGTCATTTTTGACACTAATCTCTCCTGGACTCACCATGTTGCCCACATATGTAAGGAGACTAGTCAAGCCATAGGTATAATATACTCACACCGCGCCCATCTTCCTGACAGCTGGCGTGCTCTTTTCTACAATGCATATATCTTGCCGCATTTTGACTACTGCTGTACTGCCTGGACAAATCTATCTATTGCCCAACAGCAGAAACTGGAAATTCACAATCGTTCCCTCCTTAAGATTCTTTATCATATGCCCAAGTCCCTTTCTAGTGTCGCTCTCTATATGTTATCCTCGACCAGACCTCTCCTAGAAAGACGACGAATCATGATGTGCTGTCTTATCCATCGTATTCGACTTTCCAAAATACCCCCGCATCTTAAACCATTTGACTGGTTCCGACGGGATAGCTCCACTAGGAACCAACTCTCCATTCCTCTAGCCCGCTCTTCTGCATTGCTACACTCCCCCCTTTTCAATGGCTATTTGCATTGGCTTAAGCTGCACCAGGAGACAAAGGGCCTTTCTACTTTAACAGCATTCAGAAACGCCTTGCTTTACCAGTAGACCACAACTTTAGTCCATATATGTCACTTCTCTGCGGTTGACGTCACAGTATAAGAATTAGCAGAGAAGTAGTGTTCTCTGTCCACCCGGGAACGGGTACGAGGGAGCACGGTGTGGGATAAAAGGAGGTGACGAGTGCAGGGTCGGCCTCTTTTGTCTTTGTGCGGAGAGTTGAGTGAGAGTTGTGAAAATTTAATTTGAAAGTTGTTTTGGTTTGTGAAAAGAATGTCGAGGTCGAGAAGTGTGTCGCCGAGTGGTAGTGGTAGTGAGAGTGAAGGGTATGTTGAGGAGAGTAGGAGGATGAGAGAGATGGCTGCAAGATTGGAGACGTTGGAGAGGAAGTTGGAGAAGTCCAGTCGTAAGAGGAAAAGAGAGGATAGGAGTGACAGTGACAGTGAGAGTGAGTCGGAGAGGAGCAGGAGAAGTGGCAGGAGTAGAAGTAGCAAGAGGAGAAACAGCAAGAAGAGCAAGGAGAGTAAGCAGGTGAAGAGGGAGAGACAGGACGAGAGGATGGCGGCGGCAAAAAAGAGAAGTTGGAAGGCAAAGGCCCACGAGGAGCAGTTCTGCGTGATCGTGGGCTCTCCACTGCTCCGTATCTTTTTAACAAACTGGTCCGTGTGATGGTTCGTTACTGGAGGGCTCAGGGCATTAAGTGCATGATGTTCTTTGACGATGGCTCTGCAGGAGCGGGCACTGTGGAAGAGACAGTGAGGGTAGCAGGTGTGCCCACGGAAACGTTGGAAAGAGCAGGTTGGAAGATCAATGTGGAGAAATCTTGTCTTGTGCCTTCTCAGAAGCCTACCATTCTGGGTTTTGTGTTGGACCTGGTTCACGGGAGAGTAAGTGTGGCAGAGGCAAGAGTTCTGAGGTTTTTGAATCATTTGAGGGTTTTGCATAGCATAAGTCTTTGTGCTGTGGTGGCCCCCACTGGCAATGTTCACGTGTTCAATAGTGGTGTACACGTATGAGTGAGTGTGCGGATGTGTGCGCAACGAATGAGTGCAGGGTGGACAGAGAATTGCTTCTTTCTTCTTTTCCTTTTCTTTTTGACTTCTTACTCTTTTCCTTGTTAGCCATGGTTGGCTATAAAAACCCTGCAATCGCCACGCAAAGTGGTCATTGGCTACCCCAGCCATGTATTGCTTGGAATAAAATAAAAAAATAAAAAAATAAAATGATGTAACTATTAGTTAGTAGGCTGGAGAGATCGAACAAGATTGAAAGAGATAGCTATCCGGAGATTGAGTAGAGCCTAGTTACGGTAGTTGGGAATCACTTAAAAATGTATTCCAGGACTGAAGTGTGCCCTAACAGATCATAGAACTGCCTGGATCTCAGAGCACGCCCACACACATACGCATAAAGCCCAAAATGCCTGAAATAGTTAACAGTATTTTCTTCATGTGGCTTTATCGACACCTGCGTTCAACAAGGAGAATTTCATGTTACCCATGAAAATAGGCTCGTCAGAGCACTGAGTCTCACATGAATGGGCTCATAACTCATATGAAATCACATGGCCCTCACTAGTAGTCATTGCTGAATGCAGAACTATCATCACATGACTATGCATAAAGACAGACATGGTACAGTACCCATCAGCACCAACAGCAAACAACAACAACTGCACCGCTCCCAAAAAGAACGTACGTCGCTGAGGAACAGGCGGAATATACTGTCGGACCGGAGCTTCGGGTGAACAGACACCCTCTCCAAGAAAACCTGAACGACGAGGAAAGAAAATCGGATTTCAGAAGCATGTATGCAAGCAAGATTCACAGACACAGGTGGTATCGAGCATAATGCACACCCTGCCAACACAGGGCAAATCAAGTACAGTGGAACCCCCCTTATCTGGGCACGTTGGGACAGGGCATGCCTGCAGCTAGGAATTGCCAACTCAAAACATATATGTGCATGCAACAACTAAACACTTTATGTAGCAATCAATATTTTTTGGTGCCGTTTTCCGTTTTTAGGAGGTCAATATCTTGTGACTATGGTCAAAAGGGTGCCCGGATCTGGGGAGTCTAGATAAGGGGAGGTTTACTGTACAATTCACTAATGACCAACATAGGCAATGAGGTCTGCCACAGCCATTCTTATAACTACTTCGGAAGTACATGTACCAGGACCCAGCGGCACCAGAGCAGCTGATCCACACAACAATGTATGGATACATAGAGATAAGAGGAAATTCTGAGGCATTTTGACTCGAGCTCAAATGCGCAATGCCACCACATCTGCAGAAAAGAACACGCAAGAACTGGATCGGCGGAAATTGCCACTGGCTCCGTTCTTACCTCAAAAGCTGCCATGCGTCCCTCTAGGAATTCCGTGTCGAATGGATCAACACCCATGGATTCCCATGTAAAGTTCATCTGCATGGAACCAGCAGAGCAATACCAGAACAAAAATATAAAAAAATTAAGCACGCCAGAACACTAGATGGGGAGATGCATCAAATAGTCCTTGGACATAGACTGAACTGAGTATGTTGTGTTTGGAGACCATAGGCCCATTGCGTAATGATGTCATGCGTACGCTGTTTGGGTTTTACGTCACTTCGCCTTTAGTTCGGGATCATCCCACATATCCTCCCATATATCATTATTTCCTTTTTTGGTTGTCGGTTGTCAATGTTTTCAAATTTGAAATTTATTTCGTTGTTTGGGTGTTGTTCTTTGTGTTCAACAGAGTTGAGGACTACATACGTGGTGGCTTGGCATATGAAATTGTTGACCCTGATGGTGGTGTAAACATTGCTGCTAAAGCTGAGCGTCTGAAGTCCGCAGGTGTGTCATGCACCCCAATCTAAGAAGTGTCCCCCCATTCCCCACCGAGAGATGGAAGGATAATCTAAGTCAGCTGCCATCATTCTCATTCCGAACCCTGTATGTGCATTTCACAGAGCGGACGGTCCAGGAAGTCATCAGTGGGCAAGAGATTGCAAGAGGTGACGACACTGCTGCTATTCCTGCTACTTTTCATGCCAGTGATTCTGTTGATAGTGCTGTCCCTGCTGAAGTTGATGACGAACGGGAGGATGATGAAGGGGAGGATGACGAGGAGGATGGTGATTCAGGAACAGCCAAGTACAGCTCGTTCCGTGGAATAGACAAAGGGTTCAGGTTCTTCAAGTCAGGCCACATCCAGAGGATCCAGTTCAATTCACTGCCTGTCTTTCCACAATTCTGTTTTGTACGCTGCGTCGCCCTGCCCTCTTTCCGTAAGGACAGGAAATACAACGTTCGGATATGCTGCACTGCTGGCGGTGTGTCACATGTCCCTACGGTTCTCACTGCCTACTGCACATGCCCTGCTGGGTTAGCTGGTTCCTGTAACCACATAGCGGGCCTATTATATGCATTGGAGGACTTTGTAAGGCTTGGCCTGCATGAAGAGGCAGCCAAAGCTTGTACTGAGAAACTAATGCAATAGAATCAGCCCCGAGCAGCACGCGTCAAGGCCAGCAGAGTAACGGAAGTCCACCTGAAGAAGGGCACGTATTCAGGCAGAGATCTCGGAGAAAAGAAAAAGAGCATCCCGTGTTATGACCCCAGGCCTACAAACCGCAGATCCGTCAACCCTGAGGCAGTTGCCAGGCTGCGTAATGACTTGGAGCGCGTCGAGGAGAAGGCTCTGGCAGAGGACAAATCGGGAAAGATCAAGATGTATGGCAGCTCATGTTGGCTAAAGCTAACTGAACCTTCTCCTGTCCCAAGCTCAGATGACTCGGAATGTGACGAGGGCAGCAGCAGTGAGTCAGACAATGAGCGCCAGATGGGTGTACCAGAGTCTTCTTGTGAGGCGCCTGTGCCTATGGCCGCTATTGATCCGGAATCGCCTGCTGATTTTTATGAACACCGTGTTGCTGTGCTCAGTGCCCGTGCAGCTGAAATTGCAAGGGCGACGAAGGGACAGTCAACTAACCTCTCCTGGTACAATGAGCGGCAACTACGAGTGACTGCAACACTTGCTAAGAGTATTGCAAGCCGACGAAGTGATGATTTCTCCACCATCATCAACAGGAAATTGGCTCCACCGCAGCATCCTAAAGCGGCTATGAAGTACGGCTTTGCGCATGAACGTGATGTTGTCAAAGCCTACATCACACGTGCACAGACTTCGGATGTTCCTGTTGTCGTCGAGTCCTGTGGCCTTTTCATCCATCCAACCAAGCCATGGCTTAGTGCTTCGCCTGATGGTCTCGCCACGGTCAATGGCAAACTGCAGCGTGTGGTGGAGATCAAGTGTCCTTTCACCATGCGGAATGGCATGTCGCTTCGTGAGTTTGCTGGACGGCGGACTTCATGCTTGACGGATGTTGATGGCAATTTGGTCCTCAAGCGAACGCACACCTACTACAGTAAAACCTGTAACTAAAGACCACCCTGACTAGCGACCAGCCTGGTACTACAGTAAAACCTGTAACTAAAGACCACCGTGACTAGCGACCAGCCTGGTACTACAGTAAAACCTGTAACTAAAGACCACCGTGACTAGCGACCAGCCTGGTACTACAGTAAAACCTGTAACTAAAGACCACCGTGACTAGCGACCAGCCTGGTACTACAGTAAAACCTGTAACTAAAGACCACCGTGACTAGCGACCAGCCTGGTACTACAGAGTGCTACGACAGTAAAACCTGTAACTAAAGACCACCCTGACTAGCGACCAGCCTGGTACTACAGTAAAACCTGTAACTAAAGACCACCGTGACTAGCGACCAGCCTGGTACTACAGAGTGCTACGACAGTAAAACCTGTAACTAAAGACCACCCTGACTAGCGACCAGCCTGGTACTACAGTAAAACCTGTAACTAAAGACCACCCTGACTAGCGACCAGCCTGGTACTACAGTAAAACCTGTAACTAAAGACCACCCTGACTAGCGACCAGCCTGGTACTACAGTAAAACCTGTAACTAAAGACCACCGTGACTAGCGACCAGCCTGGTACTACCGACCATTTCGCCAAGCACGGACGGTCCCACATTCAAAATGCACTGTGACTAGCGACTACCTGCTGAACGCGACCAGCGACCGCCTTTTCTTGTCCCAAAGACGATTTTTGACCCGTAACTAGCGACCGCGATGTAGGAAATCAAATGTTGCTCGAAGCTCCTTCTTGAAATTTTGATGATTTTCCGTAGTCCTGAAAAGAATCTTTCGATATCACAGCTGAAGAAATGAACGCAGGTCATTTTGACTGTGAAGTCGGTGTGGACTGCACTACATCTGGCAGAATTTCAAGCGCTGCCTTGGAGAGCGCATCGAAAGCGCTCTCTGATCGATGTTACTACTCGGAGAAGGAACGAAGACTGAGCGGCTCTGTCACCCCAGTCATACAGAAGAATCAACGATGGCATCAAGGAATCCAGAAACAAAGCAGCACCGCAAGGTCCTGATGCTGAAGGATCGCGTTCAAGCAATCGAGAAGTCGCAACAAGGACAGTCGGTACGATTGATCGCATGAACAAATTTGAAGCCCAGCGCAAAATGAAACTTCCACAGGGAACGTTTGATTCCTGGCTTCAGAAGTAGGAGCTGAATCTGATGTTTGCAAAAAAATTAATCTTCTCTCTCTCTCTGTCTCTCTCCATCTCTCCGTCTTTTTCTCCAAGTGTTGTTTGACCTGAAATAAGCATGGCATTGCGAAAGTCTTGGGGAATTGTATTAGCTGCATTTTGATATACATATAATGTAATGGGATCCATGGATGCAGCTAATGGGATTTCGGTCTTTGACCACTTGGTGGTGGGTCTGATCTACTCACCTCCCACCGTTTAGGCGCTGCATCTGCGCCTTTGATCCTAGAGGGTGGTGGCGTTCCCACGGCGGATGCGGAAAACTCGGCTTCCAGCCGAGTCTCACGCGAACCGTGAAATTTATTTATTTTTTAATGGGATCCATATATGGTCGCACGGTGCAAACCTCTAACTAAAGACCACCTGCTACTAAAGACCGCTTTTGCTGGCACCAAGGGGTGGTCGGTAGTCACAGGTTTTACTGTACTACCAAGTTCAAACGCAGATGTATGTTTGCGGTGTGGAGGCTGCCGACTTTGTCATAATTATGGTCTGTTTGTGGAAACTGTCGCTGCTGATCATTCCCTTGTGAAGGAGTTTCTGCCCCAACTGGAGAAATTTTATTTCTCGCGTTAGGCCACACGTTTTTATTTCTATGTTTGTGGTCACCCGCGCGCATACGATTCAGGAGTCTGGAGGAAAAAAAGAAAAAAAACTGTGTTGCACTGACTGTGCATGTGGGGACCAGCACACTCAAGCACATGTACATTAAATGTGGCCTGGCCTGCGCATGATGCGAGGTCGGCATTTTTGTGCGCAATCTAGCTGCACATGCACAGATTGTGACAGAAGCTCCTACCACATACTAGTTGCTAACTGTGGATGGTATTTTGCATGATGTATTGGTGGATTTTAGTGTGAATAAAGGTCTAATAAACTTTTTTTTAATTTTTCGGTCATTTTTTATTTTTTTCCACCTCTCGCATACGTTTTTAGATTTTTAGGTGACGAGAAACATAGAAATAAAAACGTGTGGCCTTACCTTCCGGCCATTCATGCTGCTCTAATGTGATGTTGTTCTTAATGTCAACACTGGACTTCTTTGGAACTTTCTTTTCCTAGTTACTTCACCATAGCACTCTTCGAGAACTCACAATCTTCTTTCAAAGTTCTTGTTTTTCCATTCAATCGTAAAAATTAATACACTGTTTGTACTCGTGGAGTACTGAACACGATTAGTAGACGTCTGAGTACTGGCGGGGTAAGGGACTGGTTTAATGGATGTGCCAACAGGAAGAACTAGTAAAAGGAATGGCAGCTTAGAACACCATGAACACCGTAGGTGACGAAATACAATAATGATCAAATAATAGGGTGTGGGGTGGTGCCAAAACAAGAAAGAACAGAGTAATCACAATACTCTCAACGCAGCAAATAAAAAGAATAGTGCGCACAGTGCTAAGCTGCACCTAAATAATAAAGTTTCTGGGAACATCACCGTTATCTGTGATAATATAAAATGTTCGCTTATTTTACATTATTATGAACATTGTTAAACAGGACAGGGCGATTTATGAATGAAGGTGTGAAAATTGTATTGACATCGAGACCATATCAGGTAGCAACCAATGTGGGTTGGTAATTGCACAAAACACACGCTGAGAAGACAGCTTGCTCAGGAATATCAAATAAATTGTAGTCAATGACACCATCCAGAAGACGATATTGCTTGATGCGGTTGATGGCTCTTTCCACATGAATTCTTACAGCAGCGATGGACTTCGTTTCGACAACATCCTGGGGGAGCATTTGATGTGCCTTGGTGTTAAATGGTGGAATATTCAGCCGGGCACTGGAGCAAGGAGGTCTTGGATGTTGAAGCCCTTGTCCGCCATGACTGAGTCACCATGGTCCATCAGTGAGATGAAGCCCGAGTCAATGACTATATCCCTGTTCGAGATTGACCCCTCATACAACGTGGAGACAAAGCTGATAGTTCCGTTAGGAGTAATTCCAATGAGGGACTTGCACGTGGTGTGATTTTTGTAAGCGGAGAATGCTGCATTGTTGGTGGACAGACGGGACGGCCGCTCGATGAAGAACTCGGTGCAGTCAATAATGACTCTAGTAGTGGGGTAGAATATCTTGAAAGATTTGGGCATGTCTTTGTCGATATGCCGACGAGACGGAAACACCAGCATTTCTTTAAAGGTCACATACATCAAATTCACCCATGACGTGAAGTACCTTGACAGGGTTGAACTGTCCACCTTGAATCGATCTGCCAGATTGTCCAACACAAGTCCTTGCCTTAACCTGACACATACAAAGAAGAATTGCATCTCCAGGCTGAGTTTAGGCAATGGACCATTCTTTCTCCCGAATCGCTCACCATCAAACTTCATCCTCGATCCTTTCCAAGCTCGCATCTCAGCAGCGTCTGACTCCAGATAGCGAAAACATGCCATAAACATGTCAAATGATGTGAAGCCGGTGTAGAGCTTCACCGTGTGGGCCTTCTCAGAGAACCTACGGATGTCAAATTTGTGCAGGACCAGGCTTTCCTTTGTCTGCCTGAGCTCCTCTTCCAATATCTTTTGCTCTTTCCATAGTTTGGAGCAAAGACCCACGCTCACATCCCCAGACGACTTAGCGGACTGCAGTTCTAAGTCAAGCTTCTCATTTTTCAAGTTCAATTCTGCTACTTGTTGCCTGAGTCTCTCCAACTCATCCACTGAGTCGTCTTGGTGGCTGCCCTCACCGTCATCCACAACCATTGCCTGAGCATCTTCGTCACTCGAACTGGAATCTGCTGTAACCGGCTTCAAGAACACCCGTTTAGCTGGTGGTTTTCGCGAAGGGCCCTGTGTCACTGATTTATGGAACGAGAAGACGGTAGGGACTGTTCCAGGCACCAAGCGCGGTCGAGGTTTGCCACCCTTTCCCTCCTTTTGTTTTCGTTTCAAAGCACGATCACTCACAACACAATAGTCACTTTCTTGGAAGTGCAGTCCGCAAACTTTTGTTGTTTTCGGCTTCACCTTGAAGTGCTTCCCTTCATCACGACGAATGGCATGTAGCCAAGCAGACTTCAGAGCACGATCGGTCGGAAAGTCATGGAACTTTGGTGAATTTGGTTTTCCATACTCAAATTTGCACAACGGAACACAACAGTAGCTACCAGTGACTCTTGGCTTGTCACCATCGTCTCCTGACAGAGAAGAATCGCAGCTGCCAGCGGGATCAAGCCCAGTCGCCGCAATCACATACGGTACTACATGTACAATGTACAAAACTGAACTAAAGACACGAACAAGAAAAACAGCACTGCACCAAACAATCAAAATAATTTTTTTAGAAACTCTTTGGCAAGCAAGAGGTTGCAAAGACTTTGCCCACAACTCAGCACTTAACCCTTTGAAGTCCATGGTTCGATTTTGAACCATGGGCATTTTGTATGCATGTGTGCGCAGTCAAACTTTCGGTTCTCGGCCAAATCTTGACCAAATTCAACAATCGAAGGGTCTAAATGGTAGAGAAAACTCTCCGCTATCGCCTCGAACAGATCCGAAGTCTCTCCGGTGAAGTTTGAGTGAGCGGCGAGCGATCAAACATTTCGAATTTTCGAATATCAGGCACCAGTGGTCACCAAATCCCCCGCCTACTAGTATCCCGAGGTAAATACTAGCTTCTCGGCACTGTGTGCTACTTGCAGTCCCTGCCACGCATACCCACAAGTACCCAGAGCAAGAAGAACACACCATTCTGCATCATTCAAGATGCCATGATCTCACCTTCTTTTCCGGTATGGGTGGAATCACAATCTGTACGACCACACAGGAAAACAAACGACAAGTCACTTACCCAACATATCCTATTATCATAAAACACCGCACCGTTACAGTCAACAACACACCTTCCAATCGAAACACACGAGAAATACTGAGAAGCTAACCTGAGCAAATGTATACTTGTACACGTTCCAAACAACATTTGTGTGGCAAAGCGAGTATCGAGATGCACGGACACAAGAAAATGACGGCAACAAGGTTCTCACCCAAAAGTGTAAACTGAATGTAACATCATGTTTGCAAACACCGGAACACGATTGAAGTATAAATAGTATGCAGTGTGCGGCGGCCATGCGTGTGTGCATCATCTTCACACTTACCTCCGGGTACATGGTTGTCAGGTAAAACCGCAGTAAGTCAAACTCGCGGTAGCGCCGGAACGTGGAACTGCTCTCGCTACTCGCCGCCACGCCATCATGCCTTCCAGTCGTCCTGTGCAATGCACAAGGAAAGAGAACAGTATCATTACCAACACCAGAAACAGAGGTGCCGTCGGCATCACCATCATCATCAGCGGCACATCAAAATCAACATCAACAGCGGCAGCAGTGAGAAAGAGTGGCAGTGGCAGCTACACGAGCAATAATAAAGGCAGGATGAACAGTGGCTGCACGCAACACAGGACCATTATCTTCATGGAGGTGAATTCCACGGGCCATCACTGTGGTGCAGCAACACTGGAAGCCCAGTAAACACAACCACTACAACCAACGCTGGTTGTTGCCTTCTCCAATACATCCCATTGATGATGGGAACGTTCCAGACCTCACATATGCCCAATCATGCAGAAACGGTACTAAACTTTCTTTTTAAAGCCAGCTGGGCATTAACTGCTTTGATTACAGAACGTGGTAACTTCTATTATCAGCCCCCCCCCCCCCACACACACACACACATTCTGTAACCCATAGCAGGAGGTCCTTCTCATTCTCGCCCCCTCCCGAATCGTATCAACCAAACTGTACATAGTCTACGATGATCAGTCATCTGGACATGCGCCTAGCCTCTAGAGCCTAGTGTGGACTAAGCACAGTCGTCATCTGCACCACACTAGGATCAGGACAGGTGCATACTGCACTGTTCTTAAAACATGTGCGCTTCAGAGATCTACAGCGGGGATGTGCGGTGAACACATGACTCGGATACAACGACTGCACAGACTCGCGCGTATGAAGGGAATTATGGAAACCTGGCTTCAGCGCTCACCCGTGGTATGGGATAGGTCGATCACGGTCTTTCAATTTTCAACGCAGGCAGTCTCTGAAACCAGGATGATGGTTGCACATTCCATACGCCTGCTGCCAAAGAAACAGTGGTCCTACATACTGTCCCAAGGAACTTCTGCAATTCCAGGGCTTGCAGCAAAATTTGCACAGAACTCATAAAATCTTGTGGAATGTCGCAGAAAAAGACGAAAAAACGGTTTTCTCTGGCCAAACTTACCCGGTCATGAATTTCAAAATTAAGTTACGATTTTCTTTTTTCAACTTGGATGATGAGCCAGTGTAATTATGGATAAGAAGAACAAACAGCTACCGTAATGTCGCGTGCATAAGCCGGATTTGTGCATAAGCCTGTCTCGTGTAGAAGCATGAAATCTGCAACAGCTTTTCGCGTACAAGCCTGTCGCATGCATAAGCCGGGCCAGTACACGAGACGCGCCACGTGTCGCGTGCGTAAGCCGGGCTACTACGCAAGACTGGTGAGCGCGCCTTTTACATGTTCATGTTTGCATGGTACCGTACACTTGTGAAAAAAAAGAAAAAAAATCCCGTTGGAAAATGTTGGTTTTGACGTCCAAAAGTCAGCAGTTTGCGCATACAAGCCTGGTCATTGAGTGTTGCTTGTCATATAAGCCTGTCTCGTGTATAAGCCTGTCTCGTGTATAAGCCTGTCTTGTGTACAAGCCTGACTCCATCACCGGCTTATAGGCATATAAGCCCCGGCTAATGCACGCGACATTACGGTATGTGTTATGACTAACCCACCAGCAATGTAACCAGATTATGTACAGTCAGAGAGTGCGACTCATTGGGACCTTTACTAACTTTCCTAACATGAGCCTTTCAAGTTGGAAGGTTGCCGGTGTGTGCCTCGTAGATGTGTAGGGGAGCTACTTAGGTGTCAGGCCGTTCAATGTCTCAGTGCTCCCTGCCAGTGGGTGCCTTGTTATCGCACTCTCTGACTGTACATGATCTAGTTACCGTATTTTCCGGGGTATAAGCCGCACTTTTTTTCGCTAAAAATCGGACCAAAATCGCCCCTGCGGCTTATACACCGAATATGCTTGCGCGAATGAATGCTTAGCATACATCAGTATGCATGCTGACGTCATGTGACATGTCATTCGACTCAGCTTCGCGCCTGTGTTGCTATCCCGGCACTTTTACTAGTTTTAGTGCGCGGGCTACACCATACGGTACGCGTATACTGGGACTCTATTTTTCATAATCTGATCTAACATGGTATTTAGCTCCATAAAAAAATAATAAATTTCACGGTTCGCGTGAGACTCGGCTGGAAGCCGAGTTTTCCGCATCCGCCGTGGGAACGCCACCACCCTCTAGGATCAAAGGCGCAGATGCAGCTCCATAACCATAATAAATTTGTAGAAAGGCCATTTGTCAATGAGTGTGAAAAATCTTGGTTTGTGGGTGCGGCTTATACTCCGAATACCAACTTTTAGTCAATATTTTGCCTCAAAAAGGGGGGTGCGGCTTATACCCCATTGCGGCTTATACCCCGGAAAATACGGTACATTGGTGGACGGTTACCGGTAGTCATAATTCATAACATTGTGCCTGTCTTCTTGTCCAAAATACTATTTTGTTTACACATTACGGTCCAGATTTTCAAATGGCTTGATATTAAATTCATAGGGAATGTTTTGGTATAGTTGTGGCCAGTCGAACCACATGCATGCTCATTTCCCTTGCTGAATTGCTGCCAAATGTTGAATGACTTGCAGAACAGGCCGTGTAGCTGCAGAATTCTGCACAGATGTTCTCATTTTTTACCACAAAGTTCATGGAGGACAGGTCGCAACATACCCAACATAGTGCTGAAGCCTGGTGGTATCTTCACCAGATTTCACTTATGCATGCATTTGCAACACTTGTACTGCTGTATCAAGGAGTCACGACTGCATCAGCAAGATAGCCACAATTGTACTGGAGCGGGGAGGCAGACATTCTTTGCATCTGGAATTTTATTCAAACGTGGCAATGTCAAAAAACGCCCAGCACCAGTACACTGCACTTGTCTTCCTGAATTGAATTACAAGTTACGTATACTTGTACATACCTGACAACTATTTTGAAAACAACATGCAAGTCTTGAAATATCGCTTCCTCCTTGCCAGCCCGTGCTTCAAACTCGGGCACAGAAATTTCTAGAACGTCCATAGCAGATATCAGGGATATCTTATGCTGGTGTGGAAACGGTAAGACAGCTCTCCAACCCCTTTCAAGTGGACATGAATTATCTATGAAGTACAAGATCGATGGGTGAAGAAAAAGTATGTTGTGCCAAATCAAAACATACAAATCAAACTCATCATCTTCAAACCAGTCAGTGCGTACAACCTCCCGCGATCCCAGCGCTGACTGCATGCAGTGCATGCACGCAGATCAACGTAGACCTGGTATGGTAGTGGTAGACCGCTGACAGCGCGTTGACTGCCCTGCTGCGCTGCACTGCATGCAGCTGCGCTGCTACAGTCCGTGCGCCAGTTCAGAAAAAGTCGTCTAAAAGTTGCACTTTTATTTTCCAGATTTGCCAGATTTCGCAGTTTTCTCAAGATATCGCGAGACGAATACTCAATGGCGTCACCTTCGTCGTCCTTTGGTTTACGTCTCCCGTGAGTTCTTCGTCTCAGATCGTTGTCGAAATCCAACCTAATAGTTGTTCTCTGCCCTAAGTTTTGTCCGTGGCGACAACAAATAACGAGAAGTTGAGTTCTCGCTCGTCGCTTGCGTTTTCGTTATGTCGCTGATATTTTGGTTGAACATGCTATAATTTCGTGCCGTTGGTTTGTACAAGGGTTTCGCTATTTCCTGCTTATTTAATTAGAAAGAGATATTAGCCAACAGTGTATCCTCCAATTTTGGCTTGTGCAAAAAATCCGACAGCGGTGATACCAACCGTTTCGTCAACACTGTATTTTTGACACATTTTGACACACACATGTCTTCAATTGGTGGACTTATGAACGACCGACAGAATCGTTCAAGGGGTCCTAGTATTCTGCGATGTACCAGCCAGACCATTGTATCCGTAGACCACGAATTTACAGACAACACGAACCCCAACAGGTTGCTGGAGCTCCAAACACAAACCCTCGCACATCAATGCATGTGCCTATACTTGTATGTACAACAGCAACAATATCAAGCCAAATACAGTACTGAGGTGGGAAAGAAATATAAATAATTCATGCAGAGAGGATGACACTACAAACACAGCACCAGAGCCAATGCAGAATTGAAGTGAAAAAATTGCATCTGCGGATGGCCAGGATACGGTGCTACTATTTACAGAACAACCGCCACAAGCTATGACACATAAAGTCTCGTACCTTCATTCACGGCGGACGCATGGAGCAAAGAATACGTTTACCATACACCCGTACATACATGCACACGTGAATTGACACGTGTTCATGCGCTTTTTTCAACAGACCCACACACGTCTGCATGTACATGCAAACGCACAGACATGTACACGTACATACGTGCACGAACATACACACCCATAACATGCACACACACACACACACACACACACGCACATCCGCTAAAGTATGGGAGCATATGTGCACAAAGCATCACGTGATTGCATTCACAAGTTTATACAAGACAGCCAGGTAATGAATGCATACTTGTAGTTGTGTGGTAGCTGCTACAACAGATGGAGCATTGGCTAAATATTGCAATAAGGAGAGTGCTATGATAGTCATGCAAAGGTTCTGCTGTTATCAACGAAGTGCACGCCTCTCGTGCTAAGTTCAAGATCCATTGTACTCTTCTTTGCAACATACTTCGTGCAGCTTGCATCCAATCGTAGGCATCACGAGTCAAGGCAGCAGCCACATGGACCAGTAAGATTCACTGATATTGAGGATTTGGACCAGGGTGCTGTTCCGATCAAACTTGCAAGAACACCTTGTTGAGCTGGGTCTTCCCCACTGGCACAGCCACCTTGTGTGGCCCTACCATTAGTGGTCTCTGCCTGTTGCCTTCATTTCATTGGTAGGGTTGTGTTTGACGAAAAGCCCACTTGACTGCCTTCCAGCATATAGCTTTCAAATGTAAGTGTGATGTATTGATATCACAGACATGCTGACGTTTGGTACATGCCTCAAGGCTAGTCAATAGAATTGATAGTCATACATCACTTCAAGCTAGGACCACTCCAGTGGGAGAAATGAGGTGATCCACTGTTGTCCGCTGGAAGCGTTTGACCCTGTTGATCATGGTGATATCTACATAGGCATCAATACACAGCCGGAAAGTGAAGTGTGCACACACAGACGCACACGCACACACACACACACACACACACACAGACACACACGCACACAGACACACACACACACACATACCAAGCAGCATAGCACCACAATTTCCGCAGCCCTAAAGCAGCAAGTATCGCCCCCCAAGCATGTGTATGCACAGAGTACATGAGTATGCCACAAGGGATTTTTTAAATATTTGAATGCAGGTGCACAGGCCCTGGTTCATTGGCATTGGTCATGGGTTTCATATTCATGTCCTAACTATAAATTGATAAGTCAATAATAATTTTGCTCTTCTGTTTCATGCATTGTGTGTAAAATACCAATATACAGGCAAATTGTACTAAAGTACCATACAGCTCTGCATCAATTTTGCCAATGCTGTTGATTGTACATTGTTCACAATCGCTGCAATCGCTGCCATTTCTCATAAATAATATTGTCATGCAGTATAGTTACGAAATACACCGCCAGGATGCCACAATACAAAGATGGCTACATTTTTTCAACCAACATGCAATTATTGCAAAAAAATAAATATTTCCATAATTTCGTGCCGTTGGTTTGTACACAATTTCAGGGCTAAAATAACCTCACCCTGTCATGGCGATATCTCTGAGGAGTTGAATTCACCTAGTCTCCCTTGTGCAAAAAATTCCCTCGCGGTGCTGCCAGCTGCAATGTAATGGCAACCCAGAATAGGGTGAAAATCGAAAACGATAAATTCCTCGCCTCCCGTCCGTCCAACTGCGCTGGTTGCATCAAGTACGATTATTAGAAGACGAGTGGCATCCGACTAACGACTGGCAACATATTTCTTGAAGAAGGAAGCCTTCATTTCACCGACTGGCCTCGAGGTAGGCCGCAAATCGACCAACAATTTACTGACCGGCGTCGTCATCTTTCCCTGCATAACGTCTGCATGTATGGTTCCCGCGCAGAAAATAAAAATCGGGCCAAAACAGGGTCTGGCGCACGGACTGGCTAGCTGCTGCTGAGTGCTGTGCATGCTGGCATCGCTATCGCTGCCTTTTGCTGGCTTTGCGCTCGACATCGACAACTGACTGTTTAGTTTGTTGACGTGACTTGATCGATCATGACTTCCTGAGATTTTTATAATTTTTGTGTTTACGTGTGGGTGCATGATGTCATTCGGCGGAAACATCGTCATCTACACAAAAATGGCGACGTAATTCAAAGTGCAAGTGGAAAAAAAGACGGACCGACCTTTCGAACAACAGCAACCAACCCTCTCAGCTTCAGCTTGCTCCTGACTGTGATCAAACGACGGAAGCTGCCGAAGAAAGAAACCTAGAGAAGCAGTGCTAGACAAATTAGAAACAGTCGTGTGAAGAACTTCGCCGGACTACGTGGATTTGAGTTTATCCCACTACCGGCTGGGTAGACAAGTGGCACAATGTCGTACTCCTACTTGTTCAAGTATATTATCATCGGTGACACAGGTTCGTCTCTCATCAAGCTGGAAAGCTTCTTTGAGGAAATGCGCAATCTGACCTGTTCGAAATCTCTTTGTCCCTTCTTGCCTTAGGTGTTGGCAAGTCCTGCCTGCTGCTGCAGTTCACGGATAAGCGGTTCCAACCAGTGCATGACTTGACCATTGGTTAGTGCTATTGTATTCGATGATCGAGTTTCAGTAACTGCTCGTGTCGTTTGCCAAGTAATAGTTTGGGTTGGTTTGGGTTATCCGCTGAATTACGCGGACGCTGCTACCCAGCGTCCTTCTATTCCACTCCAGTCCGTTGTGATATGCTGTATGCTCCATTCAGAAGTGCGCTCACTAAAAGTCTCGTCTGCTTCAGCGATTTCCGTGTTTTGCGTACACGACTTTCTGTTCTATTCTATTCATTTTGTAGTTCAATTATTCGAATACCGTGTGAGAAGCCTCCACTCTATAATCACGCACCAGCGACATACTAGTATTTTGAAAGTCGCATGAAATGCATGTAAAGCAAAAGTACACAGGCCAGAGTACACCACTACCACTTGGGGTCACACAAGAGTTTCAAATGGTGACAGCCTGTGGTCGTATTTTATTAGATGTATACTGTACACCCATATGACCCCAACGGTTAGAATGGGCTACTTTCACCTACTCCTATGCAGGTTTTCTGACGTCCATGCAAAGGTGTCAATTTGTCCCACAAAAATAATAACATCTGTACATGATCGGATTGCAGAATGTTCACCGAAATGTCTAAATATACGTACATTGGGCATTGAATAATCAACTGACCTCAACATGGCCCCAAGTACGACTGGAATGGGCAGCTCGTGAGCAAAACCCACATGTTCCACTCACCTTCCTCTCTTCCCTTGATACCACGACTCCATGGTATACACCTATCATGCACAATGTGTCCAGAGATGCTTGCAAAGCCCTAATGTGTCCAGAGATGCTTGCAAAGCCCTAATGTGTCCAGAGATACTTGCAAAGCCCTAATGTGTCCAGAGATGCTTGCAAAGCCCTAATGTGTCCAGAGATGCTTGCAAAGCCCTAATGTGTCCAGAGATGCTTGCAAAGCCCTAATGTGTCCAGAGATGCTTGCAAAGCCCTAATGTGTCCCAGAGATGCTTGCAAAGCCCTAATGCGTCCAGAGGTGCTTGCAAAGCCCTGCAGTAAACTGTATGGTAGCAGTATAGCTCAGTGTTGCAACGCACAGTAGAACGCCGATTATCCAGACGTCGACTATCTGGATCACCTGGTTGGGCTGGACAATCAATAAAACTAGCAGCTTTTTTGAGGTTTTTTTGCTGATTTTCCCTACTTGGAGTACCATTCAAGCGATGCACAAGATGTATTACAACAGGTTGGAGTCAAAATGTACAACGGTAGTGTCATTTTGTGGAGCTGGAGTGCGCCGAGTTCCTGTTGTACTGCCGAAGAGAATATGCATGTTTTAGTAGATGTGTGACTGCTCCCTTATAGGCGATTCAGACTACGGCCAACTGTGACCACGTTTCTACGACTCAGACGTGTTTGATCAGAGATTGTGCATAATAATTTGAAACACGACTGCATCACCATGGAAATTCAAGTTCGGACGTGATCTTGGCCGTAGTCTGAATCGCCTATAATCCGAACATTCTTCCCATCCAGACTTCCTGGAGACAGCCTGTGCCCCGAGGGGTGCGGATAATCAGCACTCTACTGTGCCTAAAATGACGGCGGGTACTAGCATGTATGCGGTACGTAATGTAACCTCTTCTGGGCGCCGGTGAAGTGACTCGAAGCATGTGTGCATGCTGTAGATGCAACCAACTGGTGCTTTATCACTGTTGTGGTGCTTGCTGCACTACATTGTTTACAGTAAATTGGTGCTATCCACTCCTCAAAAGATGTTATAAAAAATTCTCACAGCTTTAATACTGAAAAATCTTGTTCGAAATAGTTTGGTCTACCTCCCCGAATAGGAGAGAAATGTTGGCTAAAACACACCTGGCTAAATGGCAGTAAATACACGCCTGCCCAGTGCCCACGCAGCGCTCTCTAAGCTTCAAAATCCTGACAAAGAGCTCTCCTTCTCTCACCGCCATCTGTTTGCGCATGGCGCCAAGTCGATGCATGGCTGGTGATATCCACGTCGCTGGCTGGTACATCAGTTAGCACCTGGCACATAGGTGATGACACAGAGACGACTTGGCTCAGATTGTGATGCGTCAGACGCTAACTGGTGTACCAGCCAGCTGTGTGGATATCACCAGCCATGCATCCATCGACTACTAGTAGTCGAAAATGCGCAAACAGATGATGGTGTGGAGAGAAAGAGCGGTCTTTGCCAGAATTTCGCAGCTTCGAAAGCGCTGTGTGGGCATGCAGGTATATACTGCCATTTCGCCCGGTGTGTGTCAACCTCCATTTCTCTGCTGTTTATGATGCTGATGGGGTCTTCACATGATTCCACTTCCCTGAATGCACAGCAAAGTTCTTGTTCTTTATTTGTTTTGTTCTGTGTTTGCTTTCCTTGACAGGTGTGGAGTTTGGTGCTCGTATGATTACTATTGATAATAAACAAATCAAACTTCAAATTTGGGATACAGTAAGTACTGTGTTGTCCATTTACTGACCGCCTTCAGGCTTCTGCCATTTGTACCAGTAAGAGATGAATGCGAAGCCAACTCCAACGCAGGCGCATCCGCACACTTTTGAAGTTTTGAACTGCTGCTTTGTTTGTGGTTCGCCAAGAAAAGATCGCACGGATCATTTGGAAGTGCATGTGCATGGCACTTGAGCTCTTGCTTTGAAACTCAGTACTTGTGTTTGCATTCCAGTAGAGCTCTGGTGTGTCGAAACTTTGACGGCTGCACGCTGAAATCCTTTACCCGGGTGCATGGTGTGTTGGTCGTCCCTTGGATTTTGTAATGGCTGTGATTTCTTGTCTGATTGTTCCGGTATCCCATCTGCATTCCCAAGAATAAGTTATAACTTACCCGCCCTTACTGTACTCGTGTTTTATTGTTTTATTGAAATGTGTAGGCTGGTCAGGAATCATTCAGATCGATCACACGTTCTTACTACAGAGGAGCTGCCGGAGCATTACTGGTGTATGACATCACACGGTGAGAATCTTGCCTGGTGTGGCCTGTCCTTGCGTTTGTGTGCTTTGTGCTGCATTCAGCCAGGGTAAATAACCAGTGTATGAATGTCCATTGAGCACAGAACAGATCAGGGGTATATCTCGCAGCCTGTCCAGGTGATTGCCTTGGCAGGTGTTCCTGTAGGCATTGAGCTGAATGTCTTGGATTATTGTTATTCAGTTTCAGAATATTGGATCCCACGGACCAGGTTGCTCTGGCCCAGCACACATGACTACAGCATGCTTGGCCGAATGTGAGTGCCAAGGTCATATAACTCGCACAGATGCAGGACCGTGTCTTAATGATGTTGCACCGTGTGCTGTGTTCTGACCACTTTACTTCAGGAGAGACACATTCAACCACCTGACAACGTGGCTCGAGGATGCACGTCAGCACTCTTCTTCAAACATGGTTATCATGCTGATCGGAAACAAGAGGTAGGCTGGTAGACCCTCGCCCTCCTACTGCCATTACTGTCATTACGACACTGGTGTGAATACGTGTGCAATCATGTAACTTGGGCTTTGTCTGTGAGTCACCATTCCAGACCTCCAATGTACAGTGCGTGCTGTGAACAGTCTTTTGCGTACTCTTGTGCCCTGAACGTGTTGTTTTGGCCTGGAGAATGTATGCCGGCGATTGATCGTCTGGATGTCTCCTGTATGCTCTGCTATTGTCCAGTGATTTGGAAGCCCGCAGAGAAGTGAAGAAGGAGGAAGTACGTGGCCGTGGTTTGTTGTGTTGTTTTTGTTATGGAAAGTGGTCAATGCATGGGAAGGCAGTGGGTGCGAAGCAATCTGATACTATGTCTTCACTTTCTTGCTATGTACGCTTGTGCACACACTTATATGCACATGCATGAAAAAACAGACAAATCAGTAATGCGACTATATTCATTACCATAGCAGATACAACATTCACGCTCATGGTTTCAACGCCAGTGCGCGGTATGCTTCCCTCTCATCTTTTGCAAGAGATCTTATTCGATTGGGGTTGTTCTCATTGTCTTGTTGGTAGGGTGAAGCTTTTGCCGCAGAGCATGGCCTTGTATTCATGGAGACATCTGCAAAAACAGCTGCTAACGTAGAAGAGGTGAGAACTATGTCTACTAAGTCCCACTTGGTGCTTATCCGTGCACCTGTTGGTGCTTTCTCCTGTTTTACTTTTCTCGTTTTTTACTGATGGCAACGTAATAAACGGTATATTATACCGTAGCATTGAAAAGAGTATGGCGGCACGAATATTCTGTAAAACTGCCCCATGGCCATCATTTATCACATCCGAGCGAATCGATCAGTGTCAAGTCACTTATTGGCACTTCTAAATTTCTAACGGAAACAAACATTGTACTACAGTGCTGTTCAAGGATATCCGATCGAGTGAGTCAAGTTTGCGCCCTGCACCAGTGAGCATTTCCGGTGTTCGCAGGTCTAGGGTTGCACAGCGCCCGGGCTTGACTAACGCGATCAGATTTCATTGAGCAGCACTGTAGTATCCATAATCCTACAGCATCAGCTACGTTCTAACGTTATTTCACTCACACTTGAGTATTTTGATTCTTGAGTTACTAGTAACTACACGATGCTGTATCTTTCGAATCAACCACCACTGGCTCAGCTACTATGTTATATTGTCTCTATGCCAGTCTATGGTGAAGTAAAATGAAAATAACATGGGGCGAAAACAGCCCTTAGGGTCAAAATTTTCAAAATTCATTTCTTTGATATGCAGAAATTTGTTGAAAGTTTCAGAAACTTATCTATTGAAGGCCCTCGACCAGGAAAAAGTCCTATGGTCCGATTCAAGCCGGGTCTACTACACGAATATACAAGGTGTACTCGTACTCCAAATGCATACGTATACATTTTGGGAAGTTCCTCTTGATCTCTACTGGCAAAGTCTTCTCCAGTTGCTCTCGTTCAGGCCAGACGATAGGGGGGCCAAGTTGATTATGTAGGATGTTGATCCACTTTCATCAAAGTTGTGCAAAATAGTTGACTGGTTAACACTGAACTTGTAGGCCAGGCTCTGCTTGTCAGAACCTAGTCTCAGCTTCATTCGTCATTGATAATTGGGAACAATCGACCGTGTTGCTGCCGAGTTTGCCTAGAAATGTGCGTTGCGGCTGCCATCAACCGAGCGTAATTCTGCAGACCCTTGTAGAACTTCGCTTTCTCACCGCTACGTGCCAAGTCTACCTGTTCCGATCCGTTCTCATTCTGGGCAAAACAAGCTGAGCTCGAGGTCAACTTTTTTTGTGATGCCCCGCTTTTCCCGTATGCAAATGAGAGTATGGTGATCCATTGAGAATAGGCTGTGCGTGCTCGGTGCCTTTTTGCAGGTCTGGTTTATCTCTGAGCTCCCTCAATAAACGGAAACATATTGACTGGCCAGAACGTAGTCATAATACATGTACACTCCTACCTCGTTTATCCGGGTGGTCCGGCAACAGCCACTGGCCGTAACTTTGAAACGTCCATAACTCCAAATCACGTACATTTCGATGGGGAAAGGCCGTAGATATGGCATAATTATGACGACACTATTTCCACACAAAGTGACAAAAGAGTAGTAATATTTCCACTGAAACTCGCCCAAAGGGTGCCCGGTAGACTGAAGTGCCAGTAACTTCGGGGTCCGGATAACTGAGGTGTGCGTCTGCTAGTACTTAAATAGTCTTTCGTGCCAGGTAAAATCCAACCCCTGGAAGCTTGGTAAAGCTGAGATCGGGGATGAGCCAGTTTATGTTGCATGCATTTCATGTTCTTTCCTTTGACACTGGAACACCCATGAAAGTCCAAGGCCTTGGGTGATTTGGAGTGTTCCGCTATCACTGCTATGTACTGGTTGCGTGTATGTGTGTTTTTGAGGAAATTGGTATGCACCCTGGCAAACTACTGCCTTGCTGAGATGGGTATCTATCTTCTTGCGTCTTGTGCTCTTCTTTGTGCAGGCATTCATTGACACAGCTAAGGTGATATACGAGAAAATCAAGGAGGGAGTATTTGATGTTAACAACGAGGTATGTGTGCCTGTTGCTTCTTTCAAAAGTTGCATCTTTGTAGCAGCATGTGGTCACAGCGCGGAGTCTTTCCATCCGGTCTTGAGCAAATGTGTTGATTGCATTATGTGGTACAATAGAACAACTGCATCCTAATGGTATGGTTATGTGGTGCGAGCGGTGGTGGAGATTATCAGGTTTCGTTCGGTGCAGTCCCACTTCCCTGTACATCATTGCATGGGGACTGAAATCGTATGTTACTGCTGCAGTATATCCTTGCCAGGCGCTAGCAAACTCAGCAATGATGCACCAGTGCAGCAGTAGTCACAGGCTTTTGGAGCTTCTTCTCTCTTCTGACCTTGCGTGACTCTGGATTTGCACTTTTTTGACATGCATGGTCACTCTATACTCACTACATTGATAGTATATCCACGTCCCGCATTCGTGTGTACTCTATTTGTTGGTGTTGTTACAGGCGAATGGCATCAAACTTGGACCCCAGCACACACCTGCCAGCCAGGGTGGTGGACAGGCTGCCGGTGGCGGTGCCAATGCTGGTGGTGGTGGATGTTGCTAGTTAAGGCGCTGCGGGTACAACAGGCCTATCCACCGCTGCTGGGTGCTTTCTCTCAGGCTACTGACACACCTCCAGGAGTGCCGCGCTTCTGTGCTGCACTCGTCCATTCTGTGTTCGACTTGCACCACGGGGAGACTATGTGGGCCTACGCCTTGATGCCCCTACACTCCTTACTAGTCCTGCTGCTGCTTGTCGATGCCTTGGTTTTGTGGTGTGTCCCTTTTATGTGGCTTCTTTCTCCTCCTCCTTCTCCTCCCCCCCCCCCCTCTCTCTCTCGTTCTCTCTCTCGCTCTCTCTCTCTCTCTCTCCTTCACACTTCCGCATGCCCCCCCCCCCCACACACGCACTAGCACATGCGTGGTAATTGAAAACATGTGCACACTTATCTCTAATCTCTTTTACTTTTTTTGGACCCGCAGTTTTTGTATATTCTGCCTGGTGCATTCCTGGCTGTTTTCCGTCGTCCCATCGTGCTCATCTTTTACTTCTGTTGTTATTCACGTTGTTTATGCATACCAAGACAACAGCACTCACTAGAAGTCTACTCACAGACAGACTGATGATACCCCGGCTGGGAGGACAGCTGCACATGGAATAATTACGATATCTAAGAGTTTCCTAGAACTTATCATTTACTCATCATGAATATTTTTCTTCTCCCGTCCGTGTTTGTTTCATTATTATTCGCTGCTATCGCCGGTATGGGTGGCGAGATTGTGGAATGCCCACATCCACCGGCCGTTGCCATTGCTTCGTGCCCTGCTGTAAATACAAGTGATTTGATTTTTATGCTGGAGTTTGTGGTGATCTCCGTTGATGACTATCGGTGACTGTACACTGCTCTTCCGACGCCTACGGCACCCTGTGCTAGCTGTCGCGGTTCACTTTCCCGTCTTTGCTTTGCAAAATCAGCCTGTACTCCTGGCCCTGCATATTGTCGCCGGCCCTATCTGTACCAAGCGGGGAGTCGTAAAACTCCCTTGTGCCAAGGTCCCCACATCGCCGGGCTCCATTTTGTCTTTGGCTGTTGGTGGTGTACCATGGAATAATTGCGTGTAGGCATCCGGATACCCATCACTTTTCATCGAGCAGCGCAGCACGTGACATGTTGAAACTCTTGCTGCATAGCATGAAGAACGAAAGTTTGGCTGACGACATGCCTGGCGTGACAGAACTGACAGTGCTTTGCCTGGCCAACGGCAATCAATTCATGCCGCTTAGGCCAGGCAGGACGTCGTTCGCAGTTGACACCAGGGAGTGATAATCTATAGATAGTATTGTACTACTCCCTGGTTGACACATACACACATGAATGCATCCAGATAGCCCCAAGCATTGCTTTCACTGGTGGGATTCGCAAGAATGTTGCTGGACTTGTCGCCGTACTACTTGTACTTCAAAAGTGTGTTACCATGGTTACAGCCACCCCATAACAATTTGCATGCAGGTCTTATTCCTGGAAAAAGGTGAATACCGGTATGTTCCTCAATTTGCATCTCAACCTTCGCATGTCCTCTGAATGAATCTGTCCAGCTAGCCACTACTGTACCAAGAGTTCATAACTCTTGCCACTACTGATTGTATTATCAATTGTATGTCAGACTCGAAAGTTACACCTACAACTATATTAATTAAACCTTTTTCTACAGGCAATTCAGCACACCAGCACATTACCGCGTATGTCCGCACCTTTAAAGCCATGGCGGTAAATTCGATTATAAAGCCGGTCTCAGTTATAAAGCCATAGCTTCAAACTTCCAGCCCAGCAGAAAGGGTGAACAAGTGAAATTTCAGTGTGTACTTTGACTTTCACAGCATGGCGTAGCGGGCGAGTCATTTTGCATCTAAAATAGCTAGGAAAGCAGCGGTGTTTTGAATATAAGGCCATGGCTTTAAAGGCGCTGACATATACAGTATGTACTTCAACTGCAAATCTCACATACCTCACTGCACTCCCCTAGCCAAAACCACAACAAGCCAAACAAACACACGTACTTGGTGAAGGCATGGGAAAAGCAAAAGCAATCATATGATCATACTGCTGCAGCATCGCTCAAACCACTACAAGTGAAAGAATGCATGGAAACAAGAACAGCGTGTGCGAGTGACTGCACCAGCCAAAGAACAGGATTGCATCACAGGGGTGAGGCTCTATATCCAAATGGTATATTTGCAACCTGCACACTCGCACTCCAAGACTCTAGTTCCCACATGCTCTGACCAGACTGTGCAGTCGAGTCAAGCACTGCACTGAGTGTATCATGGCGTATGCAGGTCTGGCTGCAAGGCATAGACTGGCCATAGTCATCATGGTCATAGCATGTGCCGTACACTACAAAAATTGTAGCGCCAGTGTGCTTGACTGCACAGACAGTCTGCAGACTGTTCAGTGCCAGCGGCTAGTACATGTATATACTAGTAGTAGTAGTGGCAGTGCATGCGGACCATACACCGTACAGCTACATGTAGCATAGCACTGGCCGATTTTTTGGCGACGACTGTACACAATTCCATTGAATGCTACTATTCTTCATAAAAAGTTGCTGGACCTGCCAGTTCGTCATCATCATTCTCATCCAGCACCTCATCGTGAAGTCCCATATGTGATAGCACTAGATCCAGTCGACCTTGTAGACGATGAAGCTGCTCGGCCGTGCCTTGTCTGGCTTCCATCATCTCGTACAGGCCACCGAGAGTCTCTGCAATATTCGGGACACTGCTCAGGTAGGACATGTGGATGATTATGGTAGCACGAATCCATGGCACAAGATCCATAATGCGGCTTGGCTTCTCCCGTAGACGCTTGATGAGCTCCAGTAGAAATGGGACCACCAGGTTTGAAGGCAACTTGTTTATTGTATTACGTATCACAGTATCTCGACTCGTTGCCAAAGCTTCCTCTAGCAGTTGACTATCTTGGCTTTTCACAGCCTGGGCCAACATGTTGGCTACTGAATCTGCAGTCGGCTTGGATTTGTGTCCTGAAGAAGACGAGGAGGACAGAGCCTCCCCGAAGGTGACATCTCCATCCATTATTACTACAACAACATAATATGCTAGTGTTCGCAAACAATTGAACAATGAATGCAGGATTGGGAAACATGTGTCGTATGGACTCGTATCGCGAGATATCTTGACTTTTGTTTTCTGGAACTTTTATTTTGTCGTTTTGAGCACAATAAATGAAAGAAACCATCGCCATTTTGCTCGTCGCCATAGATACAATCATTATCTACTCGATGAATCATTCGTGACGTCGACGCTGCGATGCATCGATTATTATGCCGTTTGAACTAGAAAAGAAAAATTTGGAAATGCAATTACTATGTCGTGAAGATGGAAAAGGAACGGCGCTCTCGGTCTCGCTCACCTCGAAGGTGAGTCGAGTCGCTGGACTAGGTCATTGATGATATGTAGCAAGACATGCCTTACCCTTTATTGGTTTCAGGAGGAGAGAGGAAAGAAGGAGACGCTCTAGATCCCGTTCCAGAGAGAGGTAATTTTTGTGTCAGTATAATAATTATACACTCAATCTGCGGACAGAACTGTTTCGTCCTTTGTGGACTCGTCAGCGCAGCACAGAGGAAATGAGGCCGAACCTGGTAGCAACGAAAAATAAA
>NC_088643.1:63322022-63362022 GCF_964019385.1 Sycon ciliatum
AAGCCCAATCTGCGTCGCCGTCTTTCACGCACGTCTACGCAGCGCTGATCGCTATCATCAACAGCAAGGTAGAGAGCTGCGTTGTGTGATGGTGCTGTGTGAACGTTTTTTTAGCTTCATCTCAAATATCAATGCTGGTGCAGCAAGTATTTGTTGTGAGTTTTGCACTGTCATGCGACCACAGCGTATTCTTGCTGCCTTGTTACACCTGTTACATGTCCAGGAACTCGTGTACTATTGAAGCTTCTGTATGTTTTGTGACTTTACCATGTGTATAAACTACGAAGTTGAACTTCTTCGATGGTGTCCACCGTTTTTGTGTTGTGTTTTTTTTTATTCTGCAGCTACCACAGGTCGGTGAGCTGACTCTGCGGCGTCTTGTCCTTCAGTTTAGACGCTCTTTCCGACGGAACGACAAGGTCAGCATGGCTCGTTGTATGTGTGTGTGTGTGTGTGTGTGTGTGTGTGTGCGTGTGCGTGTGTGCGTGCGTGTGTGCGTACGTGTGTGTGTGCATTTGTGTGTGTGTGTGTGTGTGTGTGTGTGTGTGTGTGTGTGTGTGTGTGTACATGTATGTGTGTATAATTATGTGACAGCATGTGTGTGTGTGTACGTGCGCGTGCACGTAAGTGTGTGTGGTTGTAGCCCACTAGCCCTCTATGTGTAAATGTGACCTACAGTGCATTTCAAAACTATAGACGCGTAGGGTTTTTGAAATATTTCAAATTTGGCTGGAACTTTTTGAGAATAGTTTTCGGAATATTGCTCAGAACCGCTCCACAATTACTCTCATATAGTTTCTAAAGGATTGGATAACAGACGCCCAATTTGGAAAAATTTCTGCACAAAGTGATCACAGATTTTATGTGGTATAGATGCTGGCATAACGGTTTTTGCCTAGGTACGCGTCTATAGTTTTGAAATGGACTGTAGAAGAATGGACGATGAGACTGGCACTGATGCTAGTCAGTTAGTACTAGTAGTAGTAGTAGTGGTGGTGGTGGTGGTGGCTGGTGTTCACGTGAGTGACATCGTCGGTTGTAAGATCTTCTTTCCCCTACCTGTAACTACAGTGCTGTACCAACCCTGGCTGATACTGTGATAGCCTTTTTGCTTCAGAAACCTAGGCCACTCACTGTTCAAGACCATGCTGAATAACCAGCTGTCCAGTACAGTGAATTCAGACATGAGCAGAGGGGTGATTGCGCCAAGTCCCGTGTGTATGTCTACATCATGTACATCATGCAGTTGATTACCGGCGTGCGTGTGTCTGCTTGCATGCTTGACAGGTACTCTGTCTATCGTCAGCACGCTTCATTGGCCATCTTGTCAACCAGAATGTTGTAAGTATGGCCATCTGATACTGTCATACAACTAACTATGGTCGATCTTTCAATCTTGATGCTCTTCTTCATCCTCGACTAGTGTGTTCAACATTGAAGCAGAACAGTGTAATGGACATGTACTAGTAGGGCTTGAAAGTGATGACGCCAGAAGTCAACAAATAACGACTTCTGGGTAAAATTGGATCCACTCTGCCCATCGCCAAGTACGGTCAGTGTATGGTGGGTAGGCCACTCGTATCGGATGCAGATGTGATTTTTTTTCTCTACCGGGAGTGGGTCCACGACTGGAAGGGCGCGGGCCAGTTACTACCCGCACATCTGTCACCCTACTGAAGGAAAACCGCCCAAGAGTGTATGGATCCATGCGAAAATCGGATCCAAATGGATGCGAAAGTCCGCATTGTCATGACTCTGGGTTGGCTGTGACGTAGAACTTTCAAGCTATAGTACCTTGGATATAAACATACCGTGTTTCTGTGCGTAGCTGAAGCAATGGCCATTTACAAGAATTGCTACACCAGTAACACCACCCTATCCTCTGGAGGACTTTTTGCTATTTCGTCTCCTTTTTGCTTGTGTTCCCTGCCCAGGCACATGAGATCAGTGTTCTGGAGATTCTGACTTTGCTCTTGGAGCGTGCTACTGATGACAGTGTTGAAGTGGCGGTAAGGAACCACCGTGCCGTGGTGTAGTGTTTCAGTGATGTTTCGGTGGGGTCGTAGCCATGATACTACACTGCCTTGAACAGTTGAGGCAGTTGAACGGTTAGGAAGATCCTGGACGTACTGTAATACGGTGTCGTGTTCGTATTCTTTTCTTGCAGATTGGCTTGCTGAAGGAGGTCGGTGCGAAACTAACTGATGTCTGCAAGCGTGGCATTGTTGGTGAGTTTTTTGGCAAAATTCTGAGGCGTATCCTGCAGCAACGCGAATCTTGGTTTCTTTGCTTTTGCTTTCGTTGCTTGGCAAGTTTACGAGCGGTGCTGAGATGGCCCTGTGCCATGCCATGTTGATTTGTGTCCCTCTGCTGGTCTGGCATGGCATTTATTTGTTCTGCCTCTGTGTGTGTGTGTGTGTGTGTGTGTGTGTGTGTGTGTGTGTGTGTGTATGTGTGTGTGTATGTGTGTGTGTATGTGTGTGCGTGTGTGTGTGCATGCGCGTGGTTGTGTGTTTGTGTATGCATGAATGTAGGGATCTTTGAGCGTCTGCGTGCTATTCTGAACGAGGGACAGTTGGAGAAACGTGTTCAATACATGATCGAGGTTATGTTTGCCGTTCGGAAAGATCACTTCAAAGTAAGTTGGCGTTGTTGACCTTGTACATGTATTATGCATAACAAAAATCATGTATCCTTGGTCTACACAAGAAAGAGGGGAAGCTGTTTTGAAATTCCGAGTTTCGATCCTTGGCCTATGCGAGTAACCATCACGATCGCCACCTTGACCTACTGATCCCAAGCACGCCCAGACCTGTTGTGCCGTATGTGAGAGTACTGTGTACATGTATATATATCGGCCTTGCTCTGATGCTGTGTGTGAGAGTACTACATACATGTATATATCGGCGGGGTGCTCTGATGCTGTGTGTGAGAGTGTATAAATCAGCCTTGCCCCAGGGGCGACTAGAATGGACTGGCTGGAACGAAACCCACGCGGTCGTTGCATTCCTCTCATCAGTGTTGTCTCCCTAGATGCTACCACTCACTGCTGGCCTACTGTCTTTATGTGGCAATGATGAGTATCTGCTGCTGCTGCTGCTGCTGGTATTGTGTGTACTGTACATATTTTACAAGCTTGTTTCTAACACTTCGTGCATATAGGGTCAGTGAGCTGTAGTATGGAATATGCCCTTGCTGTGCTCTTGTTGCTTTGACCCTCTAAGTAACCTGTACTTGGTGTACCTTCTGCCCGCCGCCACTGTCTCTGTGCGATGTGTGTGCACCTTAGGACCATCCCGACGTTCTTCCTGAGCTGAATCTGGTCGAAGAAGACGACCAGACAACGCATTTGATCGAGCTGGAGGATGCTGGTGATCAAGAATCTTTACTGGGTACGTTGTCGCCATCTGCATCGCTGCTGAACACTACACCACTATCCTACGTGCTACTACGAATTGCTGTAGTGGTTACAGTGGTGTGAATGCACCGTGTGTGGGTGTGGGTGTGGGTGGGTGTGGGTGTGGGTGTGGGTGTGTGTGAATGCTTGCGTGCTGGCGCTGTTCCTTGCCAACTTGCTAATGGCACTAGAGAGGTTCCGCACTACGTAAAGTTGAGCTACTTTACGTTAGTGGGCGGGAAAAACCCGTGAATTCGCGAGTTTGCACTCCACTTACGGAAAGTTGTCTACGGAGAGTACGTAGATAGGGCTCTGATAACGTAGCTGGTCCGTAAGTGGATTGGGGTACAAATTTATGACTCTCTCCCCAGGTCGATCTGGTCGTACACTGCCGCGTTCGGAGTTGCCAAGGGCAGCTACGTGATTTGAAAACTCCGTATGGCGGAACCCAGATGCGCATGCAGTTTATGTAAGACTTTCCGTAGATCGACTACGTTTTTTACTAACGTAATTACGTTATGCGGAACCTCTCTACTATCACATGAATATGCAGTTATCCCCGGGTTAGGCCGCAACCACACTACGTAAAAATCACAGTACAAATTTTCATGCATATCTCAGTACAAGTCGGTACTCAACCACACTACACTTTTCGGTCTGCATAGATGACGTTTTCACGCGAACATGAATATGCAGTTATCCCCGGGTTAGGCCGCAACCACACTACGTAAAAATCACAGTACAAATTGTCATGCATATCTCAGTACAAGTCGGTACTCAACCACACTACACTTTTCGGTCTGCATAGATGACGATTTCACGCGACCAGCACGTGACGTTGCCGTACCAAAGCGTGTGCCATGCGCTGGAAAAGACCGGGAAATTCAAAAACAATGCTGGTGCTGATGCTATGTACGATGACCCGGTACAAAAGCAAAGTTGTACACAGCAGAAGGAGCGCGAAAATGACAAACGTGGCTTTCTACAGGGGTGCGCCAGTTGCTGAAAACCTACAAAGGGCATTTTGCATTTCGCACGCGTCGGCATGACGATTTCTACTGTAATGCCGTTTGTACGTGATTTTGTACCTAGTGTGGTTGCAGCCTTAGCCTTTGTTGCTGTTGTTGTTGTTGTTGTTGTTGTTGAATTCTTGAATTCTTTATTCTCACGATGGCACCATCGCCAATAAGAGACTGTTGTTGTTGTTGTTGTTGTTGTTGTTGTTGTTGCTGCTGCTGCTGCTGCTGCTGCTGCTGCTGCTGCTGCTGCTGCTGCTGTCACTGCTGCTTTTGGTCTTGTTCCCCGTTATTCCTGCAATGTACTCTCATAGCACTGCATTGCTTGCTGTTGGCTAGTTGTTTTTAGAAGGTTGATACTATCAATATGACATGCTTGCGATTCGTGGCCGGCTTCTATCTTCTCATTTGTGTATGTCCTCTTCGATGTGTGTTTGTCTTGGGTATGCTTGCCTTTGTAGATGTGTTCAAGTTTGACCCCGAGTACGAGACGAATGAGCAGCGCTACAAAGCAATAAAGGATGGTAAGTGACCGAAACCAGTGGCGTCAGCTGTGTAGAGGACAGCCCCCTTGTGTTTATTCTTGCATGACAACTGTCATTATAAGCTGGAATGAGTTAGTGGTACAGTACTGGCCAAAGAAATCCAACCTCATGAATAAAATAGCACCGGGCGCTACACAGTCCTTGCACTAGACACACTGTCTGTGAACTCTAACGCAGTGCTACTTTATTCATGACGTTGGATTTCTCTGGCCAGAACTGTACTATGCTCAGGCACGTGCCCCGTATGGGTTCCTGGGTGCCCGGAACCCCCCCCCCCCCCCTTGAAGACACCGGCGCACGCGCCTGATGCTGGTGCTGGTGCTGGTGCTAGTGCTGCTGCTGGTGTTGGTACATGTAGTGGTGATGATGCACCTGGTGGTGTTGCTGGAGTAGCGGATCATCTGTACCTGGCCTACCGGTACTTGTGATGTTCTGTACTTTCCTAGTGTTTGCGTGGTCACCTGTCAGAATCTGCAAACACACACAGTTACCCATGCATCACCAGGCTATTGCCAGTGAAGAGTCTGAGTAGTGCTTGCTCTCTCTCTCTCTCTCTCTCTCTCTCTCTCTCTCTCTCTCTCTCTCTCTCTCTCTCTCTCTCTCTCTCTCTCTCTCTCTCTCTCTCTCTCTCTCTCTCTCTCTCTCTCTCTCTCTCTCTCTCTCTCTCTCTCTCTCTCTCTCTCTCTCTCTTCTGCTTTTGATTGATTGCAGAAATAATCGGTGATTCGGACGACGAGGACTCCGGCTCGGATGATGACTCGTCAGAGAATGAAGACGAGGACGGCGAGGATGGTGAGGGCCGCGGCGGTGCTGACGGTCCAGAAAACCTGGACATCCAGGACATGACCGACACGAATGTGGTCGCTTTCCGGCGAACTATCTACCTGACCATCCAGTCTAGTTTGACCTTTGAGGAGTGCGCCCACAAGCTGATGAAGCTGGAGGTGAAGCCCGGTATGGAGAAGCCGCTCTGTACTATGGTACTTGAATGCTGTGCCATCGGCCGCACATACGAGAAGTTCTTTGGGCAGCTAGCTGAGCGCCTGTGCTTGCTGAAGAAAGAGTTCCAGGCATCGTTTGTTGAGCTATTCAAGGAGCAGGTAGGTGACAATTTCCTTTGCTGATACTGAACAGACAAGGTGGACATGCCGTTTGATTTGTACAAAGAGTTTAGAATTTGTCCCAGCTGGAAATGAGGTGCTGCTGCTATGCTTACTGTGCCCTTTTGTGGCTTTGCTCGTATTTGAACAAGTTTTGCTTCGTAACCTTGCCCCTGTGTGTGTGTGTGCTTGTGCGTGTGTGTCTGTGTTTGTGGACGGCAGTACGAGGTCATTCACCGTCTGGAGACCAAGAAGCTGCGCAACGTGGCACGCATGTTCTCCTGGATGCTCTACAAGGACGCGTGCCCCTGGAGTGTTATTGAGTGCATTCATCTCAATGAGGACGAAACCACGTCCTCCAGTCGTATCTTTGTCAAGATTCTCTTCCAGGAGCTTTCAGAATACATGGGACTGCCCAAGCTCAACACTCGCCTCAAAGATCCGTAAGTCGCAAGCCAAATGACTTCGTTGTTTTAGGTTATGGACGTGTACTTGGCCATGGATATGTACATTGTACTCGGTGCAAAATTATTGAATCCATACTTGGTTGGCACGACAGTGTGCACTTGCCAGTCTGTGTTGAAATTAGTATGACTCTGCACTTGCCAGTCTGTGTTGAAATTAGTATGACTCTGCACTTGGACAGCCTCGTAGGCTAAGATGCATGGACAAACTGATCCCACAATGTGATCGTTGTGGACAGGTGTGACGGCTCAAATCCAGCACAGCACCTGGCTAGCAATCTCTTGTGACACATCACCGTTCCATCCCTGCACTGCGTTTCAAGATAATAAGCAAACAGGTTTGTCAAGAAAACTGCATGAAGATACAAGAAATTCGAAGGGCAAAACACATAGCAAGGCTTGTCTGTGCATGGCAATGTAACTGACTCATCCTGGCATGGAAATATTCGTGCAAACTTGCCCTTACGGCCTTAGACGCGTAACTGTTTTCTGCTGTGCTGTACTTTGCTTCCATGCTGTCAGCACAGTGCCCTTGGTCTTTGCATTCTCTGTATCCCATGACTACAGAAGTCAAACATATTACTGTTTTGCATGCGCTGTGTTTGGTCTCATGATGTTCAGGTTTCTGTCACCGTACTTCGAGGGACTCATGCCACGCGACAACCCCAAGTACACGCGCTTCTGCATCAATTTCTTTACGTCCATCGGCTGCGGTGGCCTGACGTAAGTCCCCGCGTGCGCTACACCCATACACATAATCACACAGGGATCAGTGTGGCTGACTTGTTGTTCTCCTCCATACGGGGAAGTGTCTGCCACGCTCGCATGCAGGATTCCCCACCTGGACGGACTGGCTGGGCCAGCAGAACATCTTCTGATGTTGCATTGCACAGTACAGTGTAGTACATATGGCCACACTGAACTTTTAAATCAGCATGTGAATATGGTGTAGGGTGAGGGTGTTCTTTGTTGATCGATGTGGGGTTTGTTATTATGTCATGTTCAGTAGCTGTGCCAACAAAGTACAAGTAGTGATAGTATACTGGCCATCTGACTCTCGGGGTGGGCAGACTTTTATATCATTAAAAAAAATGGGTAGGCCATCTACAGTTCATTCAGAAAAAGATGTACTTCTAGCATTTGGCCATAAATGGGTCAAACTTTGAGTTTTTTTAGAATTTTTTTCTGCAGTCCCATATGGAATCCTCTTCCAATTATGTTTCTGAAATCTTTTTGTCCAAAAAGCAAGCCATACCAAGAATAGGATTTCGGCCAGGTTTTGCCCCAAAAGCACTGAATTGGGAAAACCATAAAATCCAGGCCGTTTGACCCCGCCTGTACCAGTGCAGTGCATTGTGCGGTTCGAACCCCAGTCCAGGTACCCTTTTTGGACCCTTCTTCAAACTTCAAATTTCGCAGCACTGCACTGTGTACGATGAAATCACGAAAAATCGCCAAATACGGGAGCTCGCCAGAGTCAGGGCCCATCATTAATTTATGAATGGACTGTAGCTGTGAGTGAGTGTGGGTATAAGCCCCGATTCCTTTGGCGCTCTGTCTCAGTCACCTTCTGTTTTGGTTGTGTCTGTATTTCGCGTGCAGGGATGACTTGCGCGAGCACTTGAAGAGAACGAAGTCAGCCTTGACCTCCTGAAACTGTGTAGAAGTCTTTTCTTCTTCTTTTTTTTATTAGTCTGAAGTTTTTAAAGCCTGGATTAGCCAGTACCTACTGTAATTACCCGTCCCAGTCCCAGTCCCAGTCCCAGTCCCAGTCCCTACCTGCATTACCGCCATGCTGTGCGTGTGTGTTAGTTGTAATGCCTCGTCCTCAACTGTACAAACTATCTGTAACTCTAGATCTTGTATATATTATATCTGATAGTAGTCCACTGCGTGTGTGTATTTTGTACCGTTTCAACGCTAACCGCGCAATGCCAACGTGTCATCTTTGAATTTGACCCCGTGATGATGACTTGGCTGCGTAGAAGAAATACTTGGGCTGGGATGGGGATCGTCTTCTAACCTTGCTACTGCTTTCCTTTTCTTGCTCTGGTCCCTCCGCCAAGCATATTCAGAATTGATAATTTGTTGAACAAGCCTCCATCTGCAGTTTGTGAGGCATCATAATACTATAGCTACCTACAGCTATCAGTACATCTGTGGCATTTCTAAGTTGTAACGAGTGTATGTTCTAGCCACCAGGGTCTCCGGTGGAGACCACAAATGTGAAAGTCGAATAGTCAATGGCAGTCACACGTTAACCTGGGGAGTAAATGGCATACCGGTGTGCCTACAGCTAGATAATATGCTGTGTAAAGTGTTAGACATCGGCACCAGGGAGTAGTGAAATTATGATGTTTTACTACTCTCCCTGATCAGCACCACCCAGTAGAGTAGGCATTGTGAAAGTTGGCCGGGTTGCTCTTGGGCGAGTCCTTGACCTGTGCACATGCGTCCGGCGTGTACGGCTGCAGCATCTCCGTCAGGTGTTGCATCATCACCGACACCTGCTCTGGATTGCTCTGCGCCAGGTCGTTATGTTCTGTCGGATCATCTGCATGGCAAGAATGGTGCACATGGAACGTGCCCACATTAGCATTGGGTTCCAACACACAGCCATAGCATGCCCCCTCTGATAGGCGTCGCGGTGCATCTATGCTGAGGCTGCTGCGATGTTGTCATTTTCTCTATCAACCCTCACCTGCAACGTACTGTGAAACGAATGCTAACTTGCAGGCGTGTCATCGGGATGCTGTGACAGTGCACCATGCAGATAACAACCTCAGCTCTAGTCGTCACAATGGTAATTCCATTCGTTTCTATTCCTCTTCTTAGTTCTTAGTACCGCCGAGTAGTCGAGTGTTCTTCTCGCCCCGTAATACCTAACTGAACATGGCGTATCAGACATGATCAATTTAAAAAAAAGCACACCGTCACACACCTTCCAAGTTGAATAGATAGACGGGTTGTGGTTTAGGCTTCTTGTCAAGGTCACCCTGCAGCTGCTGGGCCACGGTGTCTTCTAGTTCCGAACTGTAGTCGTCCTTGCCATGGAGTGCCGCATCCACAGGAGTAGCAACACCCGGCGGCGGAAACCACCCACCTGATGTATCATCGCCATCGGGATGTTCATGACAATGCGGCATGCAAAAACAGGAGAGGGGACACCAACGTCAGGCTGTTTAGTAGTATTGTACATGTACACGTATATGAAGTAACAGCAATACCGGTAGTACATAAAGGCCAGCGTGTGCAGTGCAGTTCGAAGAGGATAATAGACACCCTTACTCCTTAGCAAACAACGGTAACGCTATTTTTTACGGTACTCGTACCTTGATTACCCAAATAGCATTGAAGCTGCAGCGTAGAAACGTTATGGGGGCTGATTTATCGTTGTGACCAACGGTACGTTTTTTGGCCAAATTTTGCATAGTCCATACGCATTTCACCTTGTATCGCGTATATGGTGACATAAATGGTTGTACCACGCTAAGTAAAAGCTTTTCTCGTGGCAACAGTGTACTAAAAATAGCGTGCATCTTGCTAAAGGTCGAGCCCAAATCACGGTATCCCCCCCCCCCTTACAGTAATACCGTTACAACGTAACGTTGTTTGCTAAGGGTGTCTACTGTTATGTGCACCGCAAATAATTCCTGGACCACATCATTTCAGTAGTGCAATGCGTGCAAGCAGGACTACATGTGTGCTACCTCCGGCTGCTTATATCTATCAACTATGGTGTGATCCAGTTCGTACGTGACATAGTCATACGGCAGGTGTGTGCGCTGGGTTTCATGTATTCTTGGTATCAGACTATGAGTAGCAGTACAAGCCTCTGAACCCCAGACACATGCACATGCATGCATGGCGGGCGCAGGTGCAGTCATGTCACGGTAATAGTAAACAAATAGGACATTACAGCTGTACATCGTCCAGCTAACACATCACATTGCATGATACACCAGCTTTGAAAGTTGAAGTAGACTAACACCAGCAGTTCACACGACTGAGCGTACCTTGCGTCGTGTTCTCAACACCGACCATTAGCTTCCAGTTGTCAACGCGGATCACGAACGTCCGTGACTCATTGTGAATCAGGTAGGGAAAGCTGGTACGCGGGGATGTCAGGTTGTTGGAAAAGTGAGACCACATTGGGTATCCATCCACATCCAAACCTACAGCAAACAGGTTAATTTAACGTTAGTGCAAACGACAGTGCAGCCATCATTGTACAAAGTGAACTTAGAACAAATCCTGCCCACGTTCAGCTGAGATGCGGGCAACTCGATGACCGCATTTATTGAGATATGGTTGCACCTCGCAACAGATGCCAATTTATTCTGGTGCGAACAATGATCCCTGAACAAACAACATTGTATCTTCCCATGCACGTGAAGACATGCCTTACTGCTAACGTCTCCTCCAGCAACTTCAACCAGAGTTGGGTACCAGTCGACGACATGAACCAACCTACAACGACCACAATAACACGAAGAATGATACAGAATTTTAAAGGTAGTGGGCATCTAATAATGAATTCTGGCTCCAGAGGCAAGGGGTGCTGGATGCATCTTTTAAAATTCAGTGAGTTTGATATAGCGATCGTCGCCAATGCCTATTTCCCATTCTCTAGTTGCAATCATTGGTTGCCTCCACAATCTAAGTCAAGTACGAAACGTCGAAAACCAAGATGGGCAGTGAAATGGGATATGCACGGTGCGCTCTGTACTACCACATACGTGCAGCATTCGACTAGCGACATCATCTGCATTGATAGACATACCCAGGATAGATATAGCCAGTCTTGTTCAGCAGGGGACCGGAGACAAATGCAGAGCCTCGCGTGCCACCTTCCCACAGTGTGAACTTCTGACCTCGCAGCGGATAGTTGTTACCCCCGGCGTGGACCAGACCGCCATTCTGCAGTGCAACGGCAGAGTGCAACAGTCCGAAATTACAATCACCGGGGGAAACTGCACTCGAAACAACACCTTGTCCTGGCATCACTACAGTACAGTACAGTACAGTACAGTACAGTACAGTGCATTGGTACGAAACATTCAGGTATACACTAGTTAGGCTACCGGTGACAGCAATCGAGCCTAAAGTGTCCTGCAGAATCAGGCCTAACAACACTGTGTGCCTGACATGGCTGACTACGTTCACCAGAACAACACTGCAGAAGCCCCAGAGCCAGAGGCAAAGATTAGCGCCGCTGCATGGTCGTGCAGCTGCTGTCCATCACAAGACTAGTACCAATTGGGTTTGAGCGCAGTAGGCTGGTAAGCATTTCACGCTGTCATATGCTGGATGAGCTACTCTTGGCAGAGGCAAAACAGCAGACAGCGTTCAAGAGCTGATAGGCGTGTCTTCATAGCGCAGTATGCTGT
Organism: Sycon ciliatum; assembly: GCF_964019385.1. NCBI lineage: Eukaryota > Metazoa > Porifera > Calcarea > Leucosolenida > Sycettidae > Sycon > Sycon ciliatum. The sequence continues at coordinate 63,333,935 of NC_088643.1, forward strand.
GGATGATAACGTGACATGTGTACGGGTATTTGCCACAGTTCTACAGACTTACAGACTTACATCAGTGGTGAACACGATGACCGAGTTCTCATAGAGACCGTTGCGTTTCCACGCCGACGTCACATTGCCAACTGCCTCGTCCAAAGCTGACACCATGCCGGCGAACGTTTTGCGGTTCTTGTCGTTGATCTTGGGATATTTTGCAGGATACTGCGGCGGCACCTACAAAGCATGTCATAAAAAGAACAGCAGTGATTGGTTACGCAATGTGAGGTGTTACCAACCAGGGGAGATATCAGTAAGTGATACGTTTGAGGGATTGAAAAAACACAAAAAAACACAAAAAGACTTGTGATTGTATTGTTGCACAATAATTATGGTTATCCATACACACATTCTGCCAACATCCCTGATGGTACAACAATCCATACAATCCATACTGGTATTACTGGCAGTTCTCACATCCCAAGCAGGTACATGTACAGTCAACTTTGCGTATAACGACACTCGGTGGGGCATCAGACACTCGGCGGGGCATCAACACTCGGCGGGGCATCAGACACTCGGTGGGGGCATCAGACAAGTGTCCTTATTCGCGAAGTGTCCTTGCACCCGAAGTCTCATTACACGACATGTGTTACAGTTGGATGGGACTTTTCCCGGGGCATCGAAATTCTGTCCTTATTCGCGAATTATTGTCGTTATATCCGCAGCCGTTATTAGCGAAGTTGACTGTATGTAAACACTTCTCTCCAAAAATGCACACTGTATGGCGGTGGTATTTAAATTTTACAGTCCGTACCTCCAGGGGAGCATGTACAGATTGAAAAGGTAGATAGATATACAATGGCTTGGTCTTGTCGTGATTGTCAATAATATTGATGGCACGGTCCGTGAAGGCATACTGTGTGTAAAAGCAAAGAACAGAGAAGGAACACAGGACAACAGAAAGAGAACAGTGCATGTACATCGAGATACTGGCATCCTTCACTTTCTTTGTCAGGCAATGACCATGCACACACACGCACGCACGCACGCACACACACACACACACACACACACACGTACGCATACTGTGCAATGAACTCGGTAATGCACTGCTACATATGCTAGAATCCTTGTCTTACCCGGCAGCGTGCTTGTTGGGGGAGAGAGGGCTGGTTTGTAAATACTTGTAGTTGGATATCAGGGTATGGTTGGGTTTTCTAGCATGACTGCGGCTGCTCCACTTGACGTTGCCAGCCAACAGGGAGTGATAGCAAGCACTCACTCTTTGACTATAAAAGCCAGGGTCCCGAGAGACTGGCCGAATGATTCTTTACTCTGCATAGATGTTACATGAACGACACTATTTCCTATATATTGTACAAGTATGGAGTGGAAAATTAGTGTGTGTTGATGTGACTCCACGCAAAACTGTGACTTTGAATGATGGCCTACTCATGATTACACATGAACATTCTCCATACTTACTGCAGAGTACGTTCCATTCATGTTGAATACGTTTGTATAGTTATCCGGTGTGTCAAGATGGAAGTCCAGCGCCGTCCAACTCTTGTTGTCTACGCCGGCAGCGCACACAAGAACGGAGAAGCTTACACCGGCATACAGTACCTGCGCCTCACTTACACCATGATGTAGCACTACAGTCAGTGCAGCCATTCCTGACCACACAGGTTAGGTGCAGATATAGCAACACATGCGCACGCATTGGTAGTGAGAAGTTTTAACATGCACGCCGCATGGCCTAACAGTAACACAAGGCTGCTCTGGTCGGTTGCTCGCTATGTTACACTGTACAACCCACTAAACAACAACAACAACAACAACAACAACAACAACACACACACACACACCTGCCTGCACACGATTGTATTGCATCCTAGCAGCAAAGTGAGCTCGTCAGTGACACTTATTGTGGCATCGGTGTGATCCTAAATATCCTAAAGTAGAGAAGGTGTACGGTAAACGGTATGCTCGATCATTTGGACGTATAACACGTTAAATAACACAAAGCCGTGTGACACAGTTGTTACAGCATAATTCACGCACTGCCATAGTGGCTGCTTGTTCTAGCCTGCGCCGGGATTAGGGGCCAAGAACAGGACCATAGTGCAGTCGAATGATGAGAGTTATTAGGTGCAAGGACACGAGCCTAGCTAGCCTGCAGTTCAACAGGCTTGTCATGAAGAGACTATCCGGGGGCCCCAGGCCCTCTCTTACCAACGTGGTCACTTCGCAGATGAGTGAAGTACTCCTCGGCGCCTGTGTAGTAGCCAAAGAACGTGTCAAAGCCGCGGTGCGACGGTGTGTACTCTGGTTTGCAGTAGCCCTGGTGCCACCTGGACATGTAGAGTCATGTAGAGTCATGTAGAGCCCACGTGACCAGAGACCAATGATAGACACAGTGCTACCTCGGGCCGCCTTGATCGTATCCATGTCCTTTCCCAAATAGCCAGCAGTGCAGCAGTCCGCAGAGGGGGTGCGGGGGGGGGGGGGGGGGAGGGGGAGGAGGAGGAGGAGGAAGAGGGGGCAAATCATGAGACTGACGCTGCAGTAGTGCAGTGTTATCAATTCCCATTAGTTTGTAGGATGTTTGAAGGTCACATACGTGTATACAATACCACTATTCTCTATAATATATCAAGTATGTCCCTGTCCTCTTCCCCAGCCCTCCCTGGTGGACCGATATTTATGCTGCAGACACCAGAGAGACTTGATCCGCCAATCCCACTAGAACATGGATATCTACAATAGAGACCATCAACCTAGACCATAGTATTATTGTGCGAGACTTGAGAACCGTGAAGACGACGGGTGCTTACTTTCCCACGGCGTGCGTAGCGTAGCCCAACTGCTTCAACTGCTGCGCTATGGTGGTGATGTTGGTTGGCAGGCCGCATGGCTTGGTGGAATGGATTAAGCTCTACCACAAACTCACACACACACACGCACACATCACATGACCTTACCGAGTCTGCTGCCCTGCATACTGCTTTCATGGAATATAACATGCATGAAGTACTACACATACAACTTACAGCTTGCACGGCGAATTCTGATGATTTGCACACTTCACCTGTCCGACAAAGTTCAAGCTGGTATAATGCAGGGCTATAGCTATACACAGTCATAGCTATCTACGGTTACATGGTCCACCTATGGCTACATGTGTACATACAGTGCGGCCTACCTGTATTCCAGTGTGACTGACAAACTTTCCTGACATGATGGAGCTACGCGTCCTGCAAAGACGGCACCGGGGAAACAAAAGGTCAAGCACAGCCTTGTGACACAGACAGACAGACACACACAGAGACACACAGACAAGCACGCACACACACACACACAGTCACAGTATTGAGTGCCATTGAAGTGCATGCACTGGTGCGTCATATACAGCAGGTGGTGGTTCTCAGGGCGGCTACCAGTGTAGGGATGACACCAACACATGCACCGACACATCAGTGTATTGGTTTTTGATGGTTCTCGGAATTGTCTAGGCATTGTGTACACATGCCTGAGCACATGGGAGACTGGCCGAGTGACTCTTTACTCCTCAGTATAATTATGCCCTACCACGTTTACATTGTATGCTCAAAAGGCCGGTTAGGCCACAAGGGATGTGTATAGCGTTCTGAAGGTTGCCGGTTAAAACGTACGGTGAGCATATTGGCTGCACATAGGAATGATCCAGCTGCACACCGTCCTTCACAAGCGCGTCCAAATTGGGAGTGAGGATTTCCGAGCCATGCCAGCCAACATCATTCCAGCCTGGGATGCATGGTAAGTTGGTAACACATGCATATGCAGAGGAACATTAATAATTTTTCGTTAAAGCTGGACGGGTGAAACCAGTACAGTCTAATGATACACTGTCCACAGTACATGCATAGCTGAGCTCTCTCAAAAATAAAGCCACGTATGCCGAGCCTGGGGTGCGTGGTCACACATGCACATGAATAGTATTCATCCTGCTTTACTGACAAATTATTTTGTTGCCGAACAGGATGGGTGCAATCTGTCAAATACACTATGCTCGGTACAGGCATAGCTAAGCTCTCTATAACTAACGTCACGCATCCTGAGCATAGGAGAAAAATGTTACCATGCAAGGCACTTGACGTGGCCTGCAGCATCGCTGTCACAGTGTTGTGCTTGCTCGGTATTCCACTGATACTAGTGATAGATACGTTAGCAGCTGCTCCATCAGCTTCTTATCATTGGCTCCTAACTGAAGAAATTTCCCTGCACAATTTTACTTTTTCCTCTGAATGCGGTTATCATTACCCCTGCCATACTTCGCTGTGGCAGTGCAGACGTCCGCCTACTCTGAGTCTCGGAACACTTTCAATGTCTGTGTCCTCGACCCTTTTGGGTTCACGATCACCAGGATCGTCCGGAAGTAACTTTTAAAAGTTTTCATTATTTTGCTGCCGACTGAGACTCACCCAAGTCGTCAGCGACAATGAAGAGGATGTTCGGTGGTTGCGAGTCGGCCGCTGACACGCTGAGCTGTAAACCCCAGACAACAAGTGCATGGCTGAGCAGCAGAAGTCGTGTTGCCATGTTCCGGGGCTGTGGCGACTCACTCAGCTCCTCACTCAATCAGGTTACTTCAAAGAAGTGGTTACTGTCCGCCTGTGAATAGCGATATAGCTGAGCGACGATTTCATTGATTGACAGAATTCACCATGCATGGATAAAATAGTCTGGATGTAAATCATCGCTACTGTGGGTCGGTCATATCCGCATGTGCACCTCTAGCTCTGCTCTATCTGGCATTTTTTGGTCGCATGTGATCGGCTTGCCGAAGCCACCGTGAGTGATCTGCTGCTGATGAACCAGGCTATCTGTCATGATCAAACCTTTCACACTTGCCACGTGATCGTTGCCACGGTTTGACCCAATCAGAGCGGTCACAGGCTGGGCATGAACCTCTGATCATGCCCTGCCAGCCACGTCTACAACCATGCACCGCGCTGTACACCCCATCACGTGATCATTCATGCCCTCCTACCATGTGTGAATATACTCATTCACACATGGTAGGGCATGAATGAATGAATTCACACATGGGTATATTCACACATGGGTATATTCACACATGGGTATATTCAGCCCTTGACCAATCAGCACGTCCCGAGAGCGTGTGGAGGTGAAACTGAGCACGACGGGATGAATGTATAAAAGGAAGGTACTCCTAGGGGTGGTGGTTGGGGACGTGGAGGACTCAGCTTGTGAGCTTCAGGAGGGATGACCTGAATCAACAAAAGATGAAACTTCACCTTGGTCGACATGAAACTTCAGAACTGAGAGCCGAGAGCGCACGGAGCTGGAACTTCAAAAACTTTGTGAGCTGAAACTTCACAACGAAACTTCAGAACGAAATTTCAGCCGTACCGTGCGCGCGGTCGAGGACTTGCCCGAGACTCGAGAGCGCACGGAGCCTACTTCAGAACGAAACTTCAGCCGTGCGCTCGACGGCTTGCCCGAGAGCGCACGGACGTGGAACTTCAGCTTGTGAGTTTCTGCCATTGTTGTGCAACGAATGCCATAAAGGACTTGAGAACTTGGGCAGGCAGGCACTCGGTGTTTCTAGTTGATGTATTTCAAGTTCGATTTATGTAGATTAGTGCAGTACAGTGGCTTTGTTTGCGCTGCTAGCATGCTGCGGGTGCGCTTGCACGCGCACGTTCTGCTGAGGAGATCGTTGTGGCTTTCGCTTGTGCTGTCCTGCGTGGGTGGCAGTGTGAAATACAATCAGACATGGATGTCAGGGCAGGTATCGTTGATTCCGGCCCTCGAGCGGCCCGCGGCCTTCGGCCTTGGGCCGCTCTCGGGCCTGAATCAACGATACTGCCCTGACATCCATGTCTGATTCTATACTTCATCGCAAGGGATATCTGGGGCTTTGGGGTTCATCGTTCCTGTGGCTGCGGATGATGATCATGTCTGGTGGAGACTTGCACTCAGAGTCAGGAGGTAGATCTACTAGTACTAGTACTACTCCCCGCTTACTGCGGCTTAGTATAGTGCCGAGAACAACTATTTTTAAAGTTAGTTGTTACTTACTGCCGTAGAAATTAGTGTGATACCGTAAGCGTTACTACTCCGAGAATCTGTTGACACTCTGTGACTAATCATGTCGAACCAACAGTTTATGGGAGGCGAAGATGACAAGGACAATGTCACGGATAAGCTGTTCGCGAGGTCTCTGCCATTGTTATAAGGTCCTCGTCAGCTACATAATCGTATACTATCGGGTGGTGAGCGGAACAGTGAGAAGGGCTGGGAAAAGTGATAGTTCAGGAGTTGGGTGCAAAGACAGCAGGGTGGACAAGAGGGAATGGTGATAATGGGCAGGGTGATAGGCTGTTCACGCTATGTACCGGTATATCACATCAAGTCTGCAAGCCTTTACCAAATGGCAATGCGGCAATGGTGTGACAGTGAGTGACTTCCTGATACCCGGCCGGCCATACACTAGGCAAACCTCATCCGTCCGGTGGAGGGGGGGGGGGGGGGTGTTAGGAGCCAGTTCCCTTGCCTTACTGGGTCATTGCCGCAAATGGGATCCAGTCTCAGTACGGTATTCATGGTATTGCTACTGTAGGCTGAAAGGAATGATACCCGGTATGGGGAATGACTGCTGTGTAGGAGCAGTTCACAAGGGCAGCCAGGCGTGTGTCATGCTGGGAAAGTAGACCTTGAGCTGAGACTGTAGTGTAGAGAGAGAAGGATGAAGTCTGAATGCAGCAATCGTATCGTGCAGTCTACAGTATTGTTGGGCGCCGAAGAACGTAGTGCCGAAGAACGACCAGGCACCAAGCACAGCATACCAATGCGTACACGGTGGCTCAACTGTGCATGATCTGTAATGCATGAACATACTTCTGAAGAAGTAAGAACGGCCTAGGCTACGAGGCTGACGTCCCCAATTCTTCGGCGACGGACAGTACTGTAGGCAAAGACAGCCAATCATAATGGCATTGCACAATTGCCACCATTTCACTTCATACATGTACTTCCAGTGTACCAGCAACTCGCCAAGACAATCTCTCCGCACTGACTGTCACATACATGTACATCCATTGACCAAGATGCATTGCTGGCTCCGAGTGAATAACAAGATGCTGATAACTAAGTTGGCAACCGAATGTCACCATGACTCCCTGTCCTTCACTCTCACCGTTCCTTCCACTGTATTTCTCGATGAGATTCCAATGAAAATCATCACAATGTGTAATACTAATAATTATAATCATGCATTGAAAGTCAATTTAAATGAATTGATAGCACAATAGAGTTCTAAAGGTAATAATAATAATAATTCGCGGGATTCGCGTTGGCATCGCTTGAATGTTCAGAAACACACAAACTAGCCTTCGCTTCCGCAGGCCACCACTATGCCTATGCCTTGCACACCTTAGTGGCGAATGCAGACCTCACAAGTGAGTCAGGGGAGAGTAGGTGAGTCTCTCAACCAATCGGGCGTGTAACGGCCCATAACCCTGTAAACTGCATCCTTGTTACCCTCACTCCGAGCTGTGAGTACCCAGTTGACCGTGGGTGTCGGCGCAGTTCACCACACATAAAAAGTCTTTACTCACGTAAAAAGTCTTTACACGCTCCCTGCTACCAGCGCGGGTCTCGAACTCGGGACCTCATGATTCGCAGGCAAGCCTGCAAACCAATCGGCCATATGCGTTGGTCTAAAGGTAGTGGTAGCGAATCTAGCGATGTTGGCAATACTCAGGGGATAGGTATTTTACTACTCCCTGGCGCTAAGAGAGGAAGAGTCACTGTGTATGTTGCTTCCCACACGGGAGTAGGACGGAAGGGGTCAGTGAGCTCCCGTGTCGGGAGCAACACATACTTTCAAGAATAGAGCTAATAAAATTGTATTATTTATGGTGTCTTTTCCGAAAGCATTACTCTAGCCTAGGCATATGCACATCACCACCTGAACTGAGTTGCAAGCGGCAGTGCAGTGCGGTGCGGTGGGGTGGGGTGGGGTGCGGTGCGGTGGGGTGCGGTGCGGTGGGGTGCGGTGCGGTGCAGTGCAGTGCGTGGGCAAGCGAAACTCAAAGTCCAAGCTGTATAGCTCAGCACCACCCAGTCGAATAGGCATTGTCAAAGTTGATCGGGTCGGATTTGGGTGAGCCCTTCACGTGTATGCATAGGTCTGGTGCGTATGGCTGCAGCATCTCCTTGAGATGTCCCATCATCACTGACACCTGCTGTGGATTGCTCTGCGACAGATCAGTGTGCTCGGTCGGGTCATCTGTAAACAGCAAGTACATACACATACACCACACAGTATGGGTTCACAAAGGACCAGTTGCGGTGGCCACCGTATGCAATACTAGCAGGCTTAACTGTTACGGCTGTTAGTTTGGAATGGAGCGAGGCACCGTAGTATGGCCCAGGTCGAGGCCAGAGCGTGGTAGTACCACCAAACCTCCACTGCTTGTCCGTATCGCATTAGTGCCTGACTCTCGTCCGTCGCCTGTCCACATTGCCCGGATGAAATGTGTGCATTGGCTCACTCCGTCATCTTAGGAGTGTACCGATTTCCCTGTGTGTTGCTCAACAGCAGCTACTGGCTAGCCTAGCTCTGCACCTTCCAAGGACTTAGCAGTGATACCATTGATGGTGTTCAGAACTGAGCACCCCGGGCCAGCAGAGATCTTTAAGCATATGTCGCTCCCACAGTCTATTCTCCTCTGCTATGGCTCTGGGTAGAGCTAGCTCACTAAACCGGAAGGACATCCTCCGCAATGTACCGTGTTAACACTCTGAAGGCCATGACTTGTATTTCAAGTAAAAAAATAATATCTCTTTGCCGAATATTTACAAGTAGAAAGGAAAAGGACATATGGAAACGAGTTAAGAGTAACTCTCCACCACTGTAACTAGATACTATATACAGTCAGAAAGTGACATTCGACATTGACAATCGACATTCTTTGTTCCGTTGGGACTGTAGCTTGTGCTCGTTTTCGTTGCGCTTGCCTTCCCCTCTTTGGTCTTTCCATAACCTTGAACCTTCCAAGTTGGAAGGCTGTCGGTTAGCGCTACGGAGATGTGTTGAAGCTAGGTGTCAGGACGTCGAATGTCTCAGTACTCTGTCAGTTTTGTGCCTAGTTGTTGCACTTTCTGACTGTATATAGTATCTAGTTACAGTGGTGGAGAGTTACTCTTAACTCGTTTCCATATGTCCTTTTCCTTTCTACTTTTATTATTGGCTCAATACCCGAGTTTCGAATATTTACAAGTAAAAAATAATATTATCATATTTTTATCTGGCACATACCTTCCAAATTGAACAAGTAGAGTAATTCTGGTTTGGGTTTCCCTTGTACTGCATCACTATATTGCTCCTGGTCATATTTGTAGTCACCCTCCTCTGGGTGCAGGTGATTGATGCTGTGCTCACGCAGTTGCTCAACTGAACTATCCACACTTGGAGTACCAGGTGGCGGAAACCATCCTCCTGCAACGCACACAGATGGAGTGATTAGTGGTACTAGCCGAGTAGCTGGAAGTTAGTCAGACTTGCAGGCCATGCAGTGTGTCCAGCAGAATCTGATGATGCAGGTCACATGTGCTGGGACTATAATCACGGCCATATAGTCTACATCGCATTGCATGGAATGGCATTCCTCTGATGGTGTCTCTTCAAGCATAACCTAGCTGAGGGACCTTCATTCACTCGTGCACATCATAACAGACGGGGTTGAAGGTCACTGCTATGTCCAAGAGCCGTAAGATACCTGTGAAGGTATCACCCCACACTCGACCACAATGACAATTTGATATAATGACAAGACTCTACTCTGCATGGTTAGAAGGTGTTATACCATCGGTGTGTGAAGTTCGCTTGTACATGTAACTACACTGACATGCAAACAGTGTACCGGATGCAAATTCATAGGCAATGTATCTTGGCCCATGACTGGGTACAGAGTGTGTATGTGTCTACGCAGTGCCATTACCTTGAGAGGTATTCTTCACGCCCAACATCAGCTTCCAGTTGCCAACACGTATCACAAACGTCTGTGTTTCGTTGTGGATGATGTAGGGGAAGCGGGTGCGCGGAGATGTTTGGTTGTTGGAGAAGTGCGACCACATCGGATATCCGTCCACGTCCAGACCTGTAGACAAGAACATCACGATAGCACTAAACAAAAAAATTCCGGTTTGCGTCAGACTCGGCTAGAGGCCGAGTTTTTCCGCATCCGTAGGCCGGAACGCCACCACCCTTCAAGGATCATACACGATAGCATACAAGAATGACAAACGTGACAACAGCTACTGCCATGTACCAAATGAGCTACAGATGTGGATCCAGCGGGAATTGAATTGAAAGGGGTGGATAACATCGTGCACGTGGTCTGCTGGCTAGATCTCTGTTCATCGACTCCATCCGATTGCACGTAACATTGAGTTGTACTCACCACAGTGCACAATGTGAGTGTTTTATTACATTCGCATAATATCAGCCGCAGGGGGAAATTGTACCGGATGGGCACAAACCTACTGGTACAGTCAGACCTCTCTTAACCGCACACATCCGTTTTCCACAAAAAATTATGCGGATAGGCGAGGGAACCGGATAACCGAACAGCGGTTATGTTGGATGCATTACGCTTGCTGTGAATCTGTAACCGGCTATTTTCTTCCGGATTGCGAGGGATCCGGAAAAAGAGGACCGGATAAGCGAGGTATGACTGTACATTCACATCAGGGGGGGGGGGGGGGGCCGGGGGGGGGAGGGGGGGGGGGCACCAATGATCAAGGTCCGAATGCTCCTAGTACATCTACCGGTACTTACTGCTGACATCTCCACCAGCGAGCTCCACAAGCGTAGGATACCAGTCGACTGCATGCACCAACCTACATGTACACATGAACATCAGGTTGTCAAAATGCACTTGTGGGTTACCCAGCCAAAGCAACAACGGAGGCCTCAGAGGCAGCACAGACTGATTTACAACCCATGATACTGTCACGGTGATGCATGCAGTGTTAGATGATCTCGGAAACTACCGTATGCTGTCTTGGGTGTATGCCATGTTCAGCCACACCAGGGCATAGTCAGTTCTGTCAGTGGCAATAGCTGCAGGGTGGTACTTACGTCATCTCACATGCCGTACCGCACGAACAGGAACCGTTTCAAAAAAGAAATAATGGTCATGTGGCGGTTATTGCAAGCCTTGTGTTTCTCCTTACTCCAGTGCCAGATCAATCCTTGGCACACGTCCTACTACATGTCCTTGCTTGCATATGTAAGCATGCAATATCTATAGCAACATCATCTTTGTGGCAAATGCAGGAGTGCCTAAAGTCACCGCGTTGATTCGGCGGACTAACGTTACCCAGCCAATGACTTGTTTGTGTACAAGCAGTGAACTTTTTTAAGTTCACTGCTCCTACATGACATTTGTTAGTAGCAACATACTCAATCTGCGGACAGTAGTAGCAAAACATATAACAGCTTACCCAGGATATATGTACCCAGTCTTGTTTAGCAGTGGACCGGAGACAAAGGCAACACCTCGCGTGCCACCTTCCCACAATGTGAACTTCTGTCCACGCAGTGGATAGTTGTTACCCCCGGACCGCACAAGACCACCGTTCTGTACATATACAGGGAGATACGAGTGCAGACGATCATAAGATTCATAACTCAGGGGCGTCGGAAGGTATTTTAGTGTGATACGGTCAGCCATCTGAAGCACACATGATTTACTCGTGGAGGAGGTGTGGTTGAGCCGAAGTTTTTTTTGAAATATTAGAGCCCAGATCAGTGCATTTTATTGATTCACGAGGTACCTGGGGCAAAAAGTGGTACGGCCAATACCGCAGTGACCGTACCGTGTCCGACGCCCCTGTAACAGAACATGCACGCAGTGCGAGTACTCTAACCCGATCGTGCTGTGCTGTCAATGCGTTCCATTTCCGCAGTACGTGCTCATTCATCCACCCACTCGTATTTATATCTGATGGATAGCCCAGGATGGATAGCCCAGGATGGATAGCCCAGGATGGATAGCCCAGGATGGATAGCCCAGGATGGATAGCCCAGGATGGATAGCCCAGGATGGATAGCCCAGGATGGATAGCCCAGGTTGGATAGCCCAGGACTCTGAGTCGCAGCAAAAAGAAGAAGCTTTGTTCCACCATATTTGTATCTCAAAAGCAAACGGATACAGTAAGTATCGTTTATAAAGTGACCGGATATAATGATATACCGGTTATAGTGATAGAACACGTCAAAATCAAAATCAAATCAGAAAAAATACAGCTAAAATATCACTATATACACTATTATCGGCTATACCGATATATCGCTTATTGTGATGGACTTCAGGAAGCAAACCATATCAAATGTACAGAAAATATCGCATATAATGATCAAGAGTGATGATCACACATGTCCGTTTCTGGCTGTGCTACCCCTCGCAATGTGCTCCCTTTGTATGCTCTTGTCCGTTTCTGTATGCACATGTCCTTTTATGGCTGCGCTACCCCTCGCTCCCTTTGTATGGTCTTGTCCTTTTCTGTATCTTTCTGCATGCTCTTGTCCGTTTCTGGCTGTGTTGCCTCTCACCATGATGTTGCCAACTCACGTACACAGCCACTCATATCATGTCTATTTCTGGCTCTACGCAACTCGTTGGACACCGAGTAGATCTACTAGATCTACGTGAGTACTCGTACGGATCCAGCTCAGGATTTTTTTTTGGAGAACACGCTGAAGAAGCAGCCATGCCACATGATGTATCGAAGTTCTAGTCATGTACAGTCTGTACTCGACTACTCGTACTGCACTGCCATGCACTGCTCTGTGTCATGCACCGGTACGAGTCCGCGGAGCATGCATGCACTTTCAGCATGCTTTTTCCAGCGTGTACGCATCATTTCATGTGCAGTCATGTGCCATGTGTCGGTCAAACATGCAAATCGGCTATAGTGATGCACCGGATATAGTGATAATTTTTCGAAAATCAAAGGGGCACGTTATATCCGATATTTACTGTACCTTATAGTAGTGTTTGCTGATCTGATCTTCCTTTGGCATGACACTCGGGGTTACAAAAACACAATTGCTTTAATCTATCCACAGAATGGATACTTATCGTGGGAGTGGTGGCTGGGATCCTAGCCTGTGACCTGGCTAACGTACTAGCACACAATTCGTACAATAGTCAATAGGTTGAAGCGTGTAGCGTGTAAGGCAGGGACACAAAAAGGTATCGGTTTTGGTGGTACGGTCAAACACTGGAGATGCCCATTTAGCGGCGTGTCCCCGGGCACTAAGTTATAGTTTGTGCAACCATGTACATGTAGATAAACAGCCGCATTTCACGTTACCTGGGGCGCAAAATGACACGGTCAATACCATAGTGACCATGGCGTGCCTGACGCCCCCCAGTAGGGGCTGCTACAACTCCACAAAGAACATGATCTGACACTAGCTAGTAGTTAGTAGTATTTTACTATCATCTCTGCTAGCTATGGTCCAGCAAGAGCAAGACCCCTGGTGCAGGGTTTAGTACTAAGCATGCAGTCATTGTGTAGCTCTTGTCGTATGAATACATGTAGGCTGGCACAGTGGTTCAGTGCAGAGCGGCTCTCACTTACATCAGTGGTGAACACAATAACTGAGTTGTTATAGAGACCGTTGCGTTTCCACGCCGACGTCACATTGCCAACTGCCTCGTCCAAAGCTGACACCATGCCAGCGAATGTTTTGCGATTCTGGTCGTTGATCTTGGGATATTTAGCGGGGTACTGGGGTGGAACCTGATGTACACCGGACACAAAACGGGGAAATACCAGCAACATTGGCTATTATTAACGGGTGTGCACAAGAACACATGTACCTGACAGCAACATGGTGTGAGTCCTGATGGAAGTGACTAGGCCTCTCAATGCAGGTGGTCTTAAAACACAGGTGCAGATGTATGCAGAGTCCTGATGGAAGTGACTAGGCCTCTCAAGGCAGGTGGTCTTAAAACACAGGTGCAGATGTATGCAGAGCCCTGATGGAAGTGACTAGGCCTCTCAAGGCAGGTGGTATTAAAACACAGGTGCAGATGTATGCAGCAACATGGTGTGGGTTCTGGTATTGACTATTCCTGAATCACGAGATATTGGGTCTCGTATCACACTGGCCATCAAGCACAGGCGTTGCACGTATGTGTACATGCAGTGAAGTCTGTCGGACTGCACACTGATGGAGTCACTTACCTCCATTGGAGAGTGAACAGACTGAAAGGGTAGATAGATGTAGAGTGGCTTAGTCTTGTCATGTTCATCCATGACCTTGATGGCTTGGTCCGTGAATGCATTCTGCAGTATCATATGTACACACATGGTGGGCTTGGATCAGAAAGCATTGTATCACCCGTACACATGGCGGGTTTGGATCAGAAAGCATTGTATCGCCCGTACACATGGCGGGCTTGGATCAGAAAGCATTGTATCACCCGTACACATGGTGGGCTTGGATCAGAAAGCATTGTATCACCCGTACACATGGCAGGTTTGGATCAGAAAGCATTGTATCACCCGTACACATGGTGGGCTTGGATCAGAAAGCATTGTATCACCCGTACACATGGTGGGCTTGGATCAGAAAGCATTGTATCACCCGTACACATGGCAGGTTTGGATCAGAAAGCATTGTATCACCCGTACACGTGGTGGGCTTGGATCAGAAAGCATTGTATCACCCGTACACATGGCGGGCTTGGATCAGAAAGCATTGTATCACCCGTACACATGGCGGGTTTGGATCAGAAAGCATTGTATCACCCGTACACATGGCAGGCTTGGATCAGAAAGCATTGTATCACCCGTACACATGGTGGGCTTGGATCAGAAAGCATTGTATCACCCGTACACATGGTGGGCTTGGATCAGAAAGCATTGTATCACCCGTACACGTGGGTACACCGAAAACATCCTTGCCACTGAGGGCATGAATGCTGTAACGTCACCCAGAGGCTGAAGCATACAACGAGCAAAAGAGCCCAATGCCATTATCATCCAGACCTGATCTGTCCATCTAGGATTGCTAGCCGCTAGTTGGCGGCCTCCCTGGTCCACAAAGAATGCTATCAGCGGCTTTCGGCTACTTCCACGGGGAGGTATTGCGGCGGCTATTTAGTGTTTCAATACAATTCTCTCTAGATACAGCCACATTGACAACGTTGACTGAATACTTGGGGAAATGTCACAGACCAACAGAGACTGTGTCACAACCTTACTGCGGAGTATGTGCCGTTCATGTTGCGCACATTAGTGTAGTTCTCCGGAGTGTCAAAGTGGAAATCCAGAGCATTCCAGGTCAACTTCCCTGCCGCATGGGAAGCAATCGCACAAAACACCAAAATAGAACTGCTTGTAGCAAGGAGGAGGCTAGCTGGAAGGCTCTGAAGCAAATTGCCTACACACACTTGGTAATGACTTAACTAACCAAATTAATCACTAGTCACTGATGATGGGTACAACTTGCAGGTCTGATATTCCAATGCAGAATACACCGGCTAGTTTCAGATAGTGTATCTATGATAATTCACTGTGCTGTACTGTAGCTCACTGTATGTGGAATGTTCCTGATGACAGGGTAATCCGTTTTTTACGACTCCCTGTACAAAACCATACATCGAAACTTTTCTCCCCAGTTTGGGACGTTCCACATGGACCGACATTTGGAGAAATTGGCACGGCCATAGCCGTACCGGCCACACCATGCACCCAGTGGTGCTGGCCCTGTATTACCACCACCACAACACCACCACCATCACCGCAATCACTCACCTGCATGGTCTTTCCTATAGTGACTGAAGTACTCCTCGGCACCAGAATAGTAGCCAAAGAATGTGTCAAAGCCACGGTGGGAGGGTGTGTACGCTGGCTTGCAATAGCCCTGGTGCCACCTGCCAATAAACACGCACAGCCGATATGCACTAAGCGAGACAGCCACACAAGCACTAGCAGGTAAGTGTGCGAGTTGGGTGTACGAGTACTGTAACTGCAATGACTCATTGCAACCTGTGGATATCATGTCATGGTGATCTATTCTATGTTGTGAACCATGCCCAACAAAGGATAAACCAGCCTTGTGATGCTAGAGCAGTTGTACAGAGGTATTACAACAATACTAGAGTCAGTGTGAGTGTGTGTAGGTCATTGCTTGCCAAAGTCCCGGCTGTAACGACGGATTATTGATTATTGGGAATTTGCTAGGTCAAAAGTATTACCGTGCGCCCTATAGCTGTGGTATTTTGGCCTCTGGTTGGTGGATCTGATCTACCACCCCCCCCCCCCCCCACACACACACACTGTTCAATTAATTAAGAGCCGCATCTGACGCCTGACCATGGGGTGGTGGCATTCCAGGGAAGTGGAAAGGCGGCTCTTAAGGGGGGACGGGAGGTTCGCTGGCCATATTGCGGTGCCCGTTATAAATTCGCTTGAATCTCAGCACTCAAACATCAGAATTCCTTCAAATTTTCAGTATATGTTCCTTGACATCCACTGACAACATTGCAACCAAGAACTGTGGAAAGTATACTGGTATCATGGAGAAATGCAGGAAAGCAATTTTGGAAAAAATGCGATAGCCGGGCATGATTTCTGCGCAGTTTTTCTCAAACATGGTCACTTGAAGATAAACACATAACACTGCAAAATGATCAGGTACCAAGGGGCTAGGGCTGTTGCCTAAGCACAATGCCATTACAGTTCCAATGGTGTGCCACTGCAGCCTTGAAATAACAATGCACGTGCGCAAGATAACTTGACTGAAGTTCAAGGTCCATTATTTTGTTTCTAACAGAAGATCTAGTGTCCTAAGAAGGCAACGGATCTAGAATGGACCGTACAGAACCAGAAAATATATACTTTTACATACAAGATATGTACAGCATTTCTAAAAAACTGCGCGGAGTGCCCATAATACCCCTAAAATCAGTGAAAAATGCACCTAAAAATTACATAAAAAGGACTGATAGTGGAGTGCTACTGAAATATTTTCACATATCTCACCTGAAGTTGCCATTCAGAAACCACCTTTATCATATGTAGTGCCCTCTTTCTCAATAGTGGTCTCCTCCCAGCCTTTCCTCTGCCTCCTTCTCCTTTTCCTGCTCTCCTTTTCCACTGCTGATGACTTGCGGAGGGACTTCTTCACACGCCATTGGTCTTCTAGCTCAAGCGCTGCCTTCGTGTGATTGCCATCAATGCATCCACACTCTTTCAGCACACTGAGCAAGGTGATAGCGCCGTTGTTGAAGTTGAGCACTGCCAAACTACTTGCCAGCTGAACGGTGTCGACGGAGCAGAAGCCTTCCTTCGGACACATTCTCCAAATGACGTTGTTGAACGACTCGTTCGCATTCTGCGTTGCACCCATCTGGCAGCGCTCCAGCAGACTTCGTTCGGACAGCTGCATGTAGATGGGCTTCACGACTTCGAACACAGCCTTTGGGAGAGGGTTCTTATGCTCATAAGCTTGGCGTGCACCACTCTGCGCCTGCTGCCACTTGCACCACGAGTCCGGACCTTCCGGACAGAATTGATGCTGCGGCGTAGCATCTGTTGAGCAGCAGTGCATGAGCCCAGCCCAGATCTCCTTGGCCATTGCTTGCAGGTCTCCGACATTCCTCCTGACGGCATTGCCATAATTGGTCTGGAGACGCTCCATCTGCCTGTCAGTGAGACGGCCCTTTCCACTGAGACCGATGCCATCGCTCAGCTTCATGCCCTTGTGTTGCCGCTTCAGTTCCCGGAGCCTATTGCCAACACGCTTCTGCACATGGCCTATGCATTCTTCCTTGCTGATGGCAACACCATCATAAGGGTCCAGGTCGCACACCTTCTTATAGCCTTTGGAGTCGCCATCTCCGATGTACGACGTGTACATGAGGCCTCCGCGTGTGCCCACAGACCGCTGCCAAATATCGCACGCAGCTTCACTCTCCATACCGGGTGCAGATGCCGCTGTGTTTATGCTGCACTTGTGATTATCCAGCCAGGTTGAAAAGGCTTCCTCCGTGATTGCACCACTTCGCTTCTTCTCAGTCCAGATCTTACATTCGTGACAGTATCGACCCTTCACTGTGATGTCCAGTACACGGCCGCTCTGGAAGGAGATGCACGCGAACACACCATACAGCGACGAATATCCCCTGCGCATCCAAGTGCCGTCGAACGTCACTGCGACGTGGGTGGAATCTGTCATGGCACGCAACTCAGCTGCGGATTGAACCATGTCAGTTTCAGCTAGCTTTACGGCTGCAGCAAGGACAACTTCCTGGTGGCTGCGGTACGCTTTCTCTGTTACAGGAGCAGGAAAATTCATTACGCCGCAAAACTTTCGGAGTCCACCATGGCCACGTCCAATGCATCGCATCGCCAGTACAGATCGTCGATTCAGATCATAGCTCCTGCCAATTTTCTTGCTCAGAGACGTACTTCCACTGTGTCCACACAAAGCGCATTGAAGTCGCAGGGTCGATCCAAGTCCAGTGTCATGACAGTTACTGATGATCATGTCTCCCTTCGTGCACTTCCTACAGACAGTAAATTGATCCATCAGTTCCTGGAGACACTGTAAATCCACGATCTTGTAGCCAGAGACAGACTCCTCAACATCAGGATAGAATGCATCATCATCATACTCCTGGCAGCTATCACTGGACGACTCGTCTGAATCACTGTCACTCGAGCACACAAGCTCAGATTCAAATTCCATGACCATATCACTAAGCCATTTTGGCCTGGACGAAATCTTCCGAGAGGAAGCGCTCTGCGCCGCTTCAACGGTGCCTTCTTCCACAACTGGTACAGAGCTTGACTGCTTTGGGGCGTAGTATCTCCTTTTCTTCCTCCTATGGCCACTTCCAGAGCTGCTGGTGCTTCTCTTTCGGTTCCCCATGTTCACTTTCAAATTTCACGATCACAAACAAAAAAACAAAGATTTTTTCCTTCGCGTGGCCGTCGTGGCGCTGCATGACGTCATACGCGATCAAGGAAGCACTTGGCAGCTCTCCATGACTACAAAAACAGAAGCCAGGGTCGCTTACCTGGCGAAGTTGAATCAAAAACGCTTGATTTTGGACTAAACCAAAATCACAAAATTAGGCAATTGTAAACATTTGAGTATTTACATTTGAAATTTATCTCGACATACTTTAGCTCATAACTCCACTTCTACTGACCCGATTACGCTCAAATTTGAAATTCTGGCACTTCAAATATCCTAAGACAAGATTCCATAGCAAAAAGTTCAAAACTCAGAAATTCATTTTTTGACCCTCTGAACCTCCCGTCCCCCCTTAACCCGCCCTGTACATGGACCCGTTTCATTTTTATTTATTTAATTTTTTATAGGCCATACCAAGTTATTTCTACGTTTCGCGTCACCGCGCGCGTACCTTTTCGAATCCTTGACAAGAAAAAAAGAACCGAGACGAGTCAATCGATGGCCGTTAAGGCGAACATTCAGGCATACACATAGCCAGTATGGCAGATCAGAGGTTATCAGTTTCTCGATAAACTTGCATTCCAGGCGATGGTACGTAGAAAGTGCGAGCGGTGAAATTTATATTTTTCCAAGCCGTACGGTAGGGCCTACTCGCCATGTACCAAGCGAGCCGAGATTCCAGGTGTCAAGGACTTCGAGATTTTCCACGATCATGATGGAGCGAAATTCCACTCGACTCACGTCAACGTGCAGAAGGAGCTATCCATGAAATATCATGTATCGCTCCAGCCCAGTCTGCCAGCTGTCCTGTGGCGACTTGTCGTTTTGGATATAAGTGACAGTTTAGTAGTGCAACATGGCTCAGTACACATAGAATGGAGTTTTTGTTTTGTTTTTTCCTCTGTTTTTGTTTTTTGTCCGCCCGCCAGCGTGCCTTTTCCATAGAATGTCCAACGCGAAACATAAAATTAAACTGTTTTCTGATGATCACTTAGTGCGTGAAACTCAGAGTTAAAACACTTTTTCCGTCCTCTTATTGTTTGAACTAAGTTAGCTCTGCCTCTTGGTATTGAGCACTCTCTTGGACAGCCTAGCTGGAACCTCTCTGTTTTAGAATTAATTTGGTGTGGCCATAGCTATGAAACATAATTCTTGCTGTGCTCCATGCAGAATCAGGCCCGCCGGAACCGGTCCAGGTGGTCAGGTGATCACTGGACCAACTTTGTGGCCACCAACACATGGTTACTGCTTAGGAGGACATATTTCAAGGCATATCAAACACAAAGTATGTAGTTGAAGTATAAGACTATGGTACGACCAGACCCGATTGAAAACTGCTTCCGGCGGTCCTGAGAATGCCTTACTTTCCCACGGCGTGGGTGGCATAGCCACGTTGCTTCAGCTGCTGTGCTATTGTTGTTATGTTTGTGGGTAGGCCGCATGGCTTCGGTGACAGAATAAGACTCTGCAACACATATTTACAGAAACAATACTCGCTCAGCGCAGTACACTCTTCACGTACATGATTGATCTCACATATGGACACATTGCATCCAGCACCAATGACCTGATCACCAATATCCTAGTCCAGGGACCATAGCGTGCTGGTATCCAAGGGGGTAATTGAGCATACCGGCGGACCTGTGTCTAACATGCCGTGCCGTGCATGGGGAAGCCGGCCGTGTGTACCTGTACTGCGTCGGTGCAAAGTGGTGTTCAGGGAGGATTGAGGATGCAGTGCGTGTTGTGTGCATGTGACATAGCCATGTACATGTACACTGAGGACTGGGGATATAGGCGTTGTGTGCATGTGCAAAAAGTGTACTGTATGGCATGATAGACAAACATTCAACTGCATCTGCACTCAGTCTATGGAGGAACACCGGGGAACCAGCACACGGTGCAAGGACCTGCATTTAACGTACCTGTATTCCAGTGTGACTGACAAACTTGCCTGACATGATGGAGCTACGAGTTCTGCAAAGACACCCGGGAAACAAACAGCCACGATAACAAAACAGCTCTTACTCATAGTTGCTTACTAAGCAGCTCTGACCAGACCCATCTAACCAGAAACATAATAATGTGCTATACTACCATAATTGCCCCAGCATATGAACGGTGTGCAGTAGTGCTGATTGCGTGGGCTGTTCAGCAATACATCAGACTTCTCTCCATGTACAGTCAGACCTCGCTTATCCAGTCCTCGTTTATCCGGATCCCTCGCCATCCGGATGAAAATTGTTGGTCACCGATTTACAGCATATGCCCTGCACACATACAGTATGTGTGTTCGATTATCCGGTTCCCTCGCCTATCCGGATATTTTTGTGGAAAACGGATGTGTGCGGGTAAGCGAGGTCTGACTGTATACATACACACAGACACACACACACACACACACACACACACACACACATACACACACCGTGGACGCCCATCGCTGGTGCGATGATAGCGTGCGAGCTGAGCAATATGGGGAATGCCACGCTTCAAGTCACCCGACCGGCCGCCGCTCGGGTGACATATACACACGCACACGCATGCACACACACACACACCCATATGCACACACGCACACGCGCACACACTTCACAGTCAACTAGAGTACCGTGTGTGTATAAATACTCGGATACATACGGTGAGCAGATGGGCTGCACGTAGGAATGGTCTAAGCGCACACCACTCATTGCCAGCGCATCCAAGTTGGGCGTGTGGATCTCCGAACCATGCCAGCCCACATCATTCCAGCCTGTAGAGTCATATACATGTCGTGAACAACATACATGGTACGCGTACTCAGCATTTCAGCAACCATGATATATGTATACTACAGTGGCATTCAACCCCAATTATCATCGGCCAGTAGCGTAGAAATTATAGAGTGGCTCATATTACTGCCATAACATACGTGATAGGCGGATGCTGAATAACATAGGCTGGTGATACATACTGCACATAATGCTCTCTCTTTCTCTCTCTCTCTCTCTCTCTCTCTCTCTCTCTCTCCCCTCTCTCTCTCTCTCTCTCTCTCTCTCTCTCTCTCTCCTCTCTCTCTCTCTCTCTCTCTCTCTCTCTCTCTCTCTCTCTCTCTCTCTCTCTCTCTCTCTCTCTCTCTCTCTCTCTCTCTCTCTCTCTCTCTCTCTCTCTCTCTCTCTCTCTCTCTCTCTCTCTCTCTCTCTCTCTCTCTCTCTCTCTCTCTCTCTCTGCCTGTCTGTGTGTCTGTCTCTGTCTATCTCTCTCTGTCTCTCTCTGTCTCTCTCTGTCTCTCTGTCTCTCTCTCTCTCTCTCTGTCTCTCTCTCTCTCTGTCTCTCTCTCTCTCTTTCTCCCCGAGTCTCTCTTCATGGTTATGTTCGCATGAGAGTTTTCAACCCAAGCTAAGCTTCATCAACCCGTCAAGAACACAGATTGATTGGAGCGTTTACATGATGCATTGCGCTCGACCCGAGTTGATTTCAACCCTATCTTCTGGGGAGAGAGAGGGGGGGGGGGGGGGGGGGATCGAGCAAATGTACAGTCTTGCTCAATGAAATCCAGTCATGTCACTCACGTTTGCGCCTTGCACCTTTTCTAAGCCCAGTATTCGCAGGTCACAGGCTGGGGCTGCGCAACGTCCGGCGCGTGCTTGAGGGACGCCACTGGATTTCATTGAGCAGCGCTGTACTTCAAGTACTAGCGTACTTATGATACATGTAAGTTGTGTGCTATTGTGTGCGCTGGGATGGCACGGTGTTGCATACACAGATTCCCCGCCAAAATAGCCATGCCACCATACATGTGCATGACTGGCGCTAAGTGGACTTTTTCGGCATAAAAGTAATCTACACGAGTCAAGCTAATTCATGTTGGCATTCCTCCACCATACAGACTTTCAACGCAGGTTGAGAAGTCACATGTAAACACAGCCTATTACTTGTTTTCTACTTGAGAACGGGTTTATTCACAAAACCAATCGTATTGCGTGAAACCATAAAGTAAGAACCAAAGAAAACAGAAAACCCAAATTCGGCAATAAATAGAACTCATTGCATTCCCAACTCATCACAACCACGCGCTCTTCAGCCGAACCATACAGACACCAGCAAGGACACTTCCGTTGAGAGATAATATTGCTCCACGCCTCTAGACAGCTGTTTCGCTCCCTGTCGGAGCTCATCAGTAGAGGATAATAATGATGATAATGGAGGAATGATCATTCTTATACACCAGAAATGGCGCAAATGCGCGCTTTCCACATATATCAATGGCATATGCAAGCTGCTAAAATGGTAAAGTGTGAGAACAGCGATAAATAATCATAGTACGCGCTCATTGGTGGAGAAACACACCACACAAGCGACGAAAACCTGACGCGGAATACTGATGCCAATGGAAAGTACATGTATGTTGTTTATTATTATGATGTTGCAATGTCCGTGTATGCAGAAAATATGGCCGAAAGCTCTGTCGCAATATTTAGTTCTGAATAAATAGAACCCTTAATTAAAGGGGAAGTTAAGGCAAAAATTAAAATTTCACCAGTTGTAGTCTTCGGGGTGCTGAGTCGAATGGTCTTGGTCCGAGAAAGCTGAGACGCTCCCTTCCCACTTGAATCCCAATCGAACTCGCGCACTTCCACCGAAACTGGGTGACTGCGCCCTACTAGATGGGGATTTGTATGCAAAATGTCACTAAAAGCGCCATTTCGTTCTTATAAAAGCATGGATGACCGCGATTGGCCCATATGTTGTAGTCTTTTGGACGCTGAGTCAACTGGTTTTGGTCCGAAAAGGCTGCGATGCAGCGTTCCTCCTTTATTCCCAACCGAACATGGTTGAACAAGCGGTCACGTGCTCCTGCGTACACCAGTCACCTGGTCACCGTGCCTGCAGCGTACAACTTACTAGCCTGTTTGACCTTTTTTGGGTGCAGTCCTGTCACTCGAGTTGAACTCGAGTTGAACCTTGGTGTGAAAGTTGTCGCCTGCTGGCGTGGTACCAGGTGATTTGGGCACCCAGGAGCACGTGACCGCTTGTTCAACCATGTTCGATTGGGAATAAAGGAGGAACGCTGCATCGCAGCCTTTTCGGACCAAAGCCAGTCGACTCAGCGTCCAAAAGACTACAACATATGGGCCAATCGCGGTCATCCGTGCTTTTATAAGAACGAAATGGCGCTTTTAGTGACATTTTGCATACAAATCCCCATCTAGTAGGGCGCAGTCACCCAGTTTCGGTGGAAGTGCGCGAGTTCGATTGGGATTCAAGTAGGAAGGGAGCGTCTCAGCTTCCTCGGACCAAGACCATTCGACTCAGCACCCCGAAGACTACAACTGGTGAAATTTTGATTTTTGCCTTAACTTCCCCTTTAAAATTGAAGTGTCAGATTGAACACAAAAGCTTGACAAGAAACCGTTACCCAAATGGCCTACTTGCACGCTTCTATCCGCCTGCTTGAAGCAGCTTCCCATGAAGAAATTGAGTGCAAGTATACAATTGCGGATATCGAACCCATTACAGCGGAGGTACTGGGTGAATGGCATTATCGCGTCAACCATGACAAGACAGAGAGGACAACATTTCGCCGGGAGAAGGACCGTATAGCAGAAGATTGGCGCTCGACAAGAAAGTTGGGCTCTCTCATCGGCGACGAACAAGACGTGATCCGGAGAAAGCAGCTGGCATCAGCAGCATATCAGTCCATGTTCTCTCTCTGGCGTCGCAGCAAACAGGTCAGCGAGCGGGTTCGGCTCCGCCTGTACAATGCCCTGATCGTCCCAATTTTGCTGTACAACTGTGGCACTTGGGGCTTGACAGCAGCAACTGAGGAGAGGCTCGATTCCTTCCACAGAAGGCAGCTGAGGTCCCTGATTGGCGTCCGTTGGCCACAGCGCATCTCCAACATCAACGTATACTCCCGCTGTGGTGCGGAACCAATCAGCGCAACGGTCAAACGTGCCCGATGGAGACTGATGGGCCATGTCCTGCGGCTTCCTGGCGATACCCCGGCAGTGATTGCAATGAAGGCATACGTTGTATGTCGAGAAGGGTCGTTCCGAGGGCGACCAAGAACAACGTTGGTCACAACCCTGTCCAGGGACTTGGAGAAGAAGAACATGGGCAAATTAAAGACAGCAGCGGACCTAGACAGCCTTCGATCTACCGCAGCTAGTCGCGAGGAGTGGAGAGACTTTTGCCGTGCTCTATATTGAGGAAGGCCACAGTATGCTGGCATCTACCACTCCATCATGATTATTATCTCCCCGCATAGGTTTCGGTAGTCACCGACCATGCTGGCAATCACCATAGTAAAGTATATTGTCCGTTGTGTTGTACCGTTAAAATGCATTCTTGCTTCTACAGTATCATACAGCTGATCGTTTGGTTCTGGCATATGCGAAGATGTGAACACTGTTGACATCAACGCGAACATGCATATAATAAATAATAAAATTGTAAGTAGTACACATACAGTGTACATGTACTAGCGTGTTAAATCATGTGACTGTCTGAAACAGTGAAAGCGAACGTGGAGAGCTAGAGACACTACTCACTAGCCTTACCCAAATCATCCGCTACAATGAATAGAATGTTTGGAGGTTGAGCCTGTCCGGCTGCAGCGAGGCTACTGTCGCAGTGCCCGCAAAGAGCGATGCACAACCCTACAACAAGCGCTAGCTGTGCTGCGGCAACGTTGCGACGTGGTCTAGTCACGGTGCGCTCTTCCATGCTGCTCGTTGAATGATCTCTTCTACTTTTGTACGCGCACTCAACTAGGATTCTACTCAGTTTCGTGGGAATCGACAGGTACAAAAGAGGTGTTATTATTTTTATTGTCGTCCGCTATCTCATGCAGCTTCCACATGATTGTACCTTCGTGGTTCACCGCTGTTCTAGTTCTGACAGTCAGTGATCATAAAAGACAATCATAATAATTATCATGCATTCATGGTGATCAGCTAGCTGCTGCTGCTGCTTACCTAGCTAGCCTACACGGGGTCCGGGACATCATGCATGGTTATTAAAAAATTATTAAATTTTTGATAGGGCAATCCCCACAGGCCTAAGGCCTTTTGACAGGGTACCCTAAAAAATGAAGAACAGAATTACGGAAGGTATGCAAGGAAGAACTTGAGCGGACCTCCGCTGGGAGGGCATTCCAGCGGTCAGAGCCAAGGAAAGTGACAGAAAATAAACCATAGCGACGTTTGGCTGTTGGAAGAGCAAGGGAAGAGGACACTTGAGAGCGGGTGCGAGAACTAGTGCAGGTAGAATTAGAGCGGAGACAGAAACAGTTAGCAACAAAGACACTAGCCAGATCATGAAGCGCACGGTACGTTAGAACGTACAGCTTGAATTGGTACCTGACAGACAAGGGAATGATATGGTAGCGGGCAAGAACAAGGGAGACATCAGATAGGCGGGGCATGCAAAATACAATACGCAGCGCTCTATTACTAAGTCGGACAACACGGTCATGGAGGGAGGCAGAAAGGCAGTGAGCAAAGGAATTAGACCCATACTCAAGTATGGACTGAATGGAACAGATGTAGAAAGCCCTCTTAGCATCGATCGTTAAATGGTCTCGGACCTTTCTAAACATTCCTAACTTACAGCCTATTTTACGTTCTAATTATGCAATGTGAACTCCAAAGGAGAGATGTTCGTCAAGAACTATACCGAGGTATTTCACGTGTGCACTAGGGGTGATGGTGACATCTTCAATCTGAACGTTGACATCGGGGTCAAGAGGTTTCGACTTTGGCCTGAACACAACAAGCTGGGTTTTCGAGGAGTTCAACATAAGACCTCTCGTTGCCAAGAATTCCTTTACTTTGATGATGTCCTCTGTGAGGTCTTTGCATAAGTTCTGGACATTCTTCCGGTTATCATCAGGGAGTAGTATTGACAGAGTCAGTATTGTACTACTCCCTGGTTATCATGAGGCCATCATCATCATGATCATGGCATGTATGTAATCAGGGGTCTGTATCATGAAGCTAGCGACCAGGGTTCAGGCCGCCGGGGTGTCAGGTTTTCACTAGAGAGGTTAAGTTAGTTACACGTTTTTTGCCCTTTTTTCAAAACGCGGTGCAAATCTCACGTTACGTGTAATTTTTAGAGGTTAAGTTATACGTGCGACGTGACGTGAAATTTTGCCTTGCAGGATTATTATTATTATTATTATTATTATTTAAATTTTGAATAGGGCAATCCCCACAGGCCTAAGGCCTTTTTACAGGGTACCCTATGTGGTCACGTATAGATCTGCGGAATAGTGAAAGCGAAGAGCAAGAGCGAATGTCAGCTGGAAGAGAATTCCAGCGGTCAGAAGCCAGAAAGCTCAAAGCGAATAAGCCATAACGAGTGCGTGCTTTAGGCAGAGCAAGTGAATCTATGGACTGGGAACGTGTCGGGTTTAGTTCGCACAAATATCAAATCTTCCAACACACTCGATAAATTTCCATAAAATTCCGGAAACTCACACAAATTCGGTCGGGATAACCAAGCGAAACGTCCAAAAACTCACGTCATGAACTTACGCGCGGGACAGTCAACTCACGTAAAACACGTCAAATTTTACGTGAGTTTTTTCACCTTTTTGACGTAAAAGTTCACGGACGTAAGACTTTTACGTGAAACTTAACCTCTCTACTACTTACTCGCTCACGTACAAATCATTGTGGAATGACTACTACCAGTAGTTTTCATGTACTCTTGCTAGTACTAGTACTAGTCACCAAGGCAACTGTTTCTTTCAGCGGCAAGTCGGTAGAGTTCGAGTTTTTGCACCCGGCCTGGCGCTGGCCTGGGCCTGTCTGGCGAATAAGGGGAATAGTCGTATTATTACGACTCCCCAGTCAGTTGTACCACCAGGGAGTAGGAAAATGTTTACTGTCGCTGTAACGTTTGGGAATCGGCAAAGACGTCACCACAGCAAAACTGATCGAGTCTCTTTCTTCTTCTTTTTTGCTCTATGTGATGTGTGTGTATTTCTGTTTTTATCAGCAGTGAGTTGTCACAGTGCAGTTTTTGTTTTCCTTCAGATCCCTGGCATTGCAGCTTGTTCGTCACGTTTGTAGTAGTACTGATAATAAGCCTG
>NC_088643.1:63369522-63574522 GCF_964019385.1 Sycon ciliatum
CAGGAGCATGAGAGCGGCGGCGGGCATGTACATGCCGATGGAGACGTAGCGGTCACCGCCGGCTATCAGGTAGAAGAAGAACGACTGGTGGAAGCGCTCCAACAGGTTGTTAATACTTCTCAGAGTGCCCTCCACCACACTGCAGACACAACGGCAAGTACATATTATTATAACAGCGGAGAAACAAAGCAAGACACAGCAACACAGAACACTGCGGTGACACAATGCATGCACTGCAGAGAAGGAGCAAAGCACAACCAAAAACACGATGGGAATCATAACCTCCTGCCAGTATCTATACACATGCACAGTAAAACTTTGTCAAGGCGAGCAATTTGGTAGAGCGATCACCTGTCCTAGAGGACAACTACGGCTAGGACCAAAGGATGTCTATTTCCAGTCAAATGACCCTGGATAAGAAGACCACCTGTTTGCAAGGTCCCTCGAGCTGTCGGCTTAGACAGGTTTGATTGCATGTGTGGAACGAGCATGCACAGCACAAAGTCAGTCGGTCCTGTGCAGTGTGAGTGCACGTCTGCACGCTTGCACAAAGCATGGCTTGTTGTCACGGGTCTTAGACTTCACTGCGTTTGATAAAACTGTATTCCAGCGAACAGTTCTGAATCGCTTACGCAGCAAACGTGCATCTTCAAAGCACGCAACAGTTATTCAAAGCACACGCATCAGTAGATGTGAAGGAGCATTTAGTATATGACTGTGATAATAGTGTACCTGGCAAGAGCAGCTGTGTTGTGTCCAGCATATCCATCAACAACGGTCTTGATTGTCAGCGCCTCTATGCGATATCTACACCACACAATACACCACACAATACACCACACAATACACCACACAATACACCACACAATACACCACACAATACACCACACAACCCAGGAAGCAAACAATCAAGGTAATGATCACTGCACGTTCGGCGTGTCAAGATGGATGGAGGAACCACCCAAGAGAGGTGCACGCAATACTCATAGGGATTACCTCTAGTATGATACTCCCTCCCGGCTGCACTGATGAGTCCAGAAAGAACGACACAGTACAGCGCACACACAGGCATATTTCCAAAAAAATAGCAATACAAAATTACATGATACGCACTGGCCGTGATCTACATATTCACCGTGAACCAGGGTGAACCCCCCCCCCCCCCCCCCTCTCCCAACATACCGCATGAAGGAACCGTGTGGCCCGGTAGGTTGTAGACTAGCTTGCCGTGCAGCTCCCACCAGCAATGTCTGCATGCGCTCCTGAACAGCCGTCATGTCGTCGCCCTGGGCAGCTGGACTCTCACCCTGCATGGAAATCAGTAAATCCATCCACATTGACGAATTAACAAAAAAACAACTACACAAAGATCGTACTCTCAGTCTAACATGGAAAAAAGGAGAAAAAAGCGGTGAGAAATGACACACCAAAAGGACACTACATGTACTTCAAATACTAGTACTTCGAAGTATGTTTTCGCTACAATACTGGTGCCGCGCACACTCCCTGCTTGTGTGTGTTTTCCACTGGCGTTAACAGCTGCTGAGGAACACTGAGTACCCTATTCTATTACCCCCCCCCCCCCCCCTCTCCTCTCCACACAGGTGAAATACATCCTATAAGGATTTCACTCAAAGGCTTGCGCACTGCCGTGGGGCCGTGGTGTTGTTCAGGGTTCCCTGCGCACCACCACTAGTCCACCACCTATCGGTCGCTGACCTGCACGACGGCTCACTATATACTACTGTACAATGCAAGGGCTGTGATACAGAGGTGTATACGTAGGTGCACATGTCACTAACTGTTCTACAACAACATGTACAATACACTGACCAGCCAAGTGATCAAGAGGCATCCATACACACGCCAGTATACACGGACAGCACAAGTAGTCATGTACAATACACTGACCGACCTTGCCATTGAACGTGACTCGAACGCCGGAATAACGTGCCATCAAGTCAACGAGATTCACCAGATCCAAGTTTGGCATCTGACCGTTGACACCATCTAAGGGAAGGAAAGAAAAGAAGAAAAAAAGAGAGAGAAAAAGAGGAAACGGTGGCACTGTATGCGTGAAGAGAATGAGGAAGGTTTTTACACTTTGGAACATGAGTGAATTCACTTGAGAAGAGGAGTCTGTGACACCAACATCAAATCAGGCAGCTGTATTCCAGAAACCCTACTGTATATTAGTACTGTGCATCCAGCTAAGTCACCATTGTGGTACAGTAGTACTACGTTATGCACTCATATATCCACACATCATCACAAAGACACTCATACTCATACTCCTGCCAATCGCTGAAGCGATGATAGCAAACAAGCTATGTTAGACATAGCAACTTGTGCACAAAGACACACACGCACACACACACAGAAGTGGCCTCACCTGGCAGCAGGTCAAACTTGGAGAAGCGATCTGTGGCCACATCGAGGCAGAGTGCAGCTTGGATAGAGCCAGACCAGGCAGGCAAAGGATCCGAGCGGAAATCTGAATGCATGTGCAAAGAGTACGCACATGCACAAACACACACACACGCACGAATGTTATAAATTATATTGTCACAACAACATGAACACATATAGCTATGCATGACATCAAGAGTCCATAAACAGGAGTATGCAACTGTGATCTCTTTTCTATGGGCCAGATGCGCGGCGCGCTGCCTTCATTACATCATTCAGCTGCAGTCCGCGCACTGCGGAAAATCAAACACCGCACTTTCCCTCTGGTTTGAAATGAACTTTCGTACGGAACTGGAGTTCACGCGCCAGAATTTAGAGATCGCGTAGGTACTGGAACGAATCGAGCAAAAACGGATGGGCTCGCACGAGAAATTGTGAGTTTGAATGCATGCTTTCAGAGCGTGATGAAGGCAAGTTACGTAATGAAGGCAGCGCGCCGCGCATTGACCCATCACCACAGTTGCATATTCTTGTTTATGCACTCTTGATGACATTGTCTGTTACGCTGGCTATTGCTGCGACATTTTGAAGTCCAGCACGATGTACTGTAGCAAGCAAAGATTCACACGCGTAATAGCAACACATCAGACTCTGTGCTGGACTCACAGGCACTTCTGAAGGAGCTATGGTAGGCCTGCAGCCAAGCTTCCGTTCCCCACACACCCTGATCCACGATCAGAACAATGATGTCCTTGGCCCAGTATGCTTGCTCTGCAGAATAGGACAAGAAAACACAACAAGCACGCCAGGAGAATGAAAGACTACATGAATGAAAGTGTGTGTGTGTGTGTAGAGCACAGGATCAATGCTTTATGGTGTAGTCTAGTGCTGATTTCTAGTAGTTTGACTGAGTAAAGGCGAGTACAGGGTGCATGCAGAGTGGCGTACAGAAAACCTTCTGCTGAGTCACACCATGCACTGCATCATTTGCTGGTGTATTCATGGAGACCCACCAGCCAGTGGAGATACATTGACCAAAGCAATACAGTACCACACATCATCATCATTATCAGCAGCATTCCAGGCTACAGCAGCATTCCAGGCTACAGCAGCATTCCAGGCTACAGCACTTCGCATCAGTAGCAGTAGCATTAAAAATGCCGGCAAGTCAGAACGGTCATAATTCAAGTGTGACCTGTTGGTGTGAGTGCACGTACGCGTCCATGGAATACCACTCTGCGCTCAGAAGAGAGGCATTTCACGGCAATCAAAGAGGACAGTCACACGCATACACGCACACACACGCACACACAAAGTGTTGAGCCGACATACTTTTCATCAGAGCGCCCATCATTACGATGTGCGCAACGCCACGCACGTTATCGCTGCGCCACGCGGCCACCAGAACCAGCGCCTCTGTACTGGCAATGCGCGGAGCACGCACTATTCCAAAGACGTTGTGGCCACTGGAAACCTGGACACACAAAGACACGGAGTAGAACATCCCCAACACACAGTGATTCACACGGGACACATATTTGTACAACACACAGTGATGCACAGGATACTACACATATTTGTACATGTACAAGTAGAGCAGTTGAACATCTATACTGTTGTACAAGAAACAGTGATATCAAGGCAGCTTAGACCAAAGATCTTTTTCTGGTAGCCCATCCATTTGACAGTGGTGTTTGCAGCATCAAGGGTGTCAGGGTGTCCTGAGGGAGAATAAGATCGCTCTGTGTTTGAATGCTTAGAACTATCGTACATGATCATCGAACAATATCCATGAACACTGACTGGAGAAAAAAAAAAAAAAGAGAGAGAGAGAGAGAGAGAGAGAGAGAGAGAGAGAGAGAGAGAGAGAGAGAGAGAGAGAAGGGAGAGGGGGTGTACATCTTCGAAAATATGGGCTACTACTTCGAAGTACAAGTCTGAAGCAAAGTGCGTACCTCCGAAGTGCTGGCACTGAATGGATGGGAGACAGAGAAGTTCTGTTGATGAGATTCCAAGCCCAGTGAAGACAGTGCTTGGTCGAGAAACTCCACAGGGATTGCACCATTTCTGCAGATAAAGAAGCCATACGTCGAAGCAATGGATAGATGACCTCAACTCTATAGAAGGTACAAGGACAAAGAAAGCCAGTGCAGAAATGCAATACTGTGCAGCAGACAGTGCTGCTTTTCGCAGCATTTCCGCAGGCACGGCATGACCCTCTAGCCCCCCCCCCCCCCCCCGACTTAGACAGAGAAACCTGCCGCTGTGTACAACATAACCGCCGGGGAGACACGCTGCTTTCATACCACATACATATACACTGTATATACTGCAATCGAGAAACAGTCATTAATGATTTGGAGCCGCTTGTTAAAAAGTCACCCATGGGCAAAGAAAGAAGATCGTGTGTATGCGTTGAAAACGCACTTGGCGATGGCCAGGCGAATACATCCTCAACGAACATTTTGCTGCGTATACTTAAAAATATACACAGCCACCTCGACCGGCAGCGGAAAAAAGCTTGACAACCGACAGCAACATGCTAAGAGATGGCAGCAGTGCTTGATCCGTGACGGATTTATGCCAAACTGTATGAGCAACTATCATCCATCTCCTGTGTAGAACCATACCGTAAAAGTCCGTAAATAAGTACGTATTTACTTTCGAATTTAGTGACCACACCCGTACTAACTTTCGGGCGGGTACTGACTTTCGGGCACGAACTAACTTTCGGACCTGACTTGTGTGTAGTGGAGAAGTCATTTTCATGTAGATGTACATGCTATGTGCTGCATGTGCGCACCGTACCGGTACTTATTTCGGGCAGTATGTTTATCGGGCCTGACTTGACTTCAACAGACAGAGCCAAAAGAATGAAGGGGGTATTTCTTTCGGGCAGGTACTTATTTACGGACTTTTACGGTATATGTATAGTATTCTGCAGCACAGTACTTAGACCACTACTTAGACAACTACATGTTACATGTATCAACTTACGTCTGTGAAGCTGCTCGGGTCAGATCCCGTACCAATGACTCATAGCGCGCCATGTCACCCTGGCTGACAGTGCTTGCAGCGACACCTGGCTGCAGGGCGTTCTCGGAGAAGTAGGTCTTGCCGTTAAACTGATTGTGCGACAGCAAGCACAGCCCAGCGAGGCTGGCAAGATAGCAGAGGACACTGCAGGACAGAGAAGCAATACAAGACAGTGGCCAGTGCTCAAATCACAGAATCCCTACATCAGCCTGTATTGCGGCTATAACTGTAGTAGTCACACTGCACACCTCTGTGCATATCACACACACAGGAGGCAAACTGCACATCACACAACACACACACACACACACACACACACACACACACACACACACACACACACACACACACACACACACACACACACACACACACCATTTGACCATTTGACGCCCATCGCCGGAGGCGATGATAGCGATGCTACAGCAGGAGCCATAGCAGCTTGTGCTGGGATTGCACCATTCAACAGCTTGCAAGGCTGAAGAATTGACCGCCACTATTCAGCCTGGTCTACACCACACAGCTATGAAGTGGCTTTTTCTGGCCAGTGAATTCCTCACACACACACACACACACACACACACACACACACACACACACACACACACACACACACACACACACACACACACACACACACACACACACACACACACACACACACACACACACACACACACACACACACACACACACACACACACACAGAGGAGGCAAACTGCACATCACACGCACACACACCCACACGCACCCACACACAGAGGAGGCAAGTGGCAAACGGTACATCACACACACACACACACACACACACACACACACACACACACACACACGCACACGCACACATCCAGAGGAGGCCGCAAACTGCGTTCACAAAGTTGGGGTCCCAGATTTGTCACCTATTCGTTCGGGCTTATATGCTTGTGTGCCTGGTGTTGACTGTGTTAGCAATTTCAGAGATATGCTACTACAGTCCATTCATCGGAAACAGCCCCGCTGGCTTTCAAAAGTCGGATTTGGGCTGAATTGAGGATCAAAAACCCACTTTAAATCTCAAAAATCTGGGGTTTGGATCTGCTTCTCCATACATTTTGCCATGGCATACCTGTCCTGATTTTGTGAAACCTGGCTGAATTTCTATTTCCCTGTTCTTGGACTTTTCTGGCCTCAAATGTGGTAAGGAGTAATTGCACGGTCACACAATGCAGGATGTACTGTTGTTTTCACGATATCTACAACTACCGGTATGTGTGGGAGACACCAACAAGTTAGGGTGGCAGTTTCCAATGAATGGACTGTAGACATGATAATTGTGTAAAGTATTTCCATATGCCACATGACCGAATGACCACGCCTGGGCAGCTGAGGGATAGGTACATATATTACGCGAGTGGGTGCGACGCGTGGCGGAGTCACGCGGTGCCAATAGGAATACATCGTGGGCGAGACAACAATCACGTGGCGATCAACAAAAAAAAAGAAGGCATACTGTACACTGCATGTAGTAGGTCCCGTTCCATCGTACACATCTCGTCGAAATGTTCATGTATGCGAACCAGGCCGGCAAAGCGAGGGCCCATGACCGATAGCTCTCTCGTTGCCAATCTCTATCCCCACAGAATAACACGGACAAAATCCTAAAATGACACGTATGCGCATAATTATGCGGGCGAAAACAGGCCATTATGCACCAAATATGCGGTATAATGCGGTCATTAAGGCCGATTCACAATACAACTTCTTACGACGCGACATGCCACTTGCGACAGCGACACACGGTTCGTAATCTTTTTCGTGTTTGCGACATCCTTATGCACTACAAGTATAGTAGTATAAATAAATTCGACGGGGTTCGCGTACCGGGCAGGTCAAGAACAAGGAGTCGTACAACTCCCTGGTCAAGAACCACCTTTCCGCTTCCGTGGGACGCCACCACCCCATGATAAGGATAGATCAGATCCACCAACCAGAGGCCAAAGGCCTCGATCCCATTTGCCACATCCATGTATTACTCATGCCAGGCCACGAGTTCCCAATTAACTGTGGGTCGCAGCACTATAGTAGTATAGTATAGTAGTATAGTATAGTAGTACAATGCACGTGCACCCAGGGTTGAAACTGTACTCCATTCGTGTATGTCGCATGTCGCAAAAGTTGAACTTTCTACAACTTCTGCGACAGGTGCCTTGCGACAGCCAGTTTCTTGTCGCAACTGTTGCAAATCGCGTCGCAGAAAGTTGCATTGTGAATCGGCCTTAAGGGTTGGTTCACAAAAGCAAATCGGCGCCGCAAGACATCGCAAGACATCGGCGGTGAGCCAGCTCCCGATCTGTTGCGCATACGGTTCGAGTACCAAATCTACTACAAAGCAGTACAGAATGTGCCCAAATGCTACGACAGGTTTGCCAATTAAAGCTTGAATTCTTTGTTTCTTCAGTAGTTCAAGGTCTTTCGGTGATGGCCACTCGGTGCTACCTTTTACTGGAGATCATGGAACTACTTCTACACCTTTTTGTTGCAGTCTAGTAAGCGGTGGTGTCGAAATTATGCGTGCAAACGTTAATGAAGTCACACGAACTTGTCTATGTATCCTTCGTATTTTTTATATATTTTTTCAATTGTATTTGTCCGATAAGTTGCACAACAGTCAAGCAGATCATCCGAGAAGGACGGATTGGTATGCTGACTTAATTTGCGACCTTGAAACGACTACAAGAATGGCGAACGGACCTCATCTTTAGCTTCCATATAGGAAAATTTAGTATGAGTCTTGGTTTGAAATTTTGACAACGTCTGGCTCCCGGCACCGGCGCGAACGGTTCACAAACCACTTTTGTTTAAAATTGTACGGGATCGGCGCCAGGGCAGATCGCAAGAGTTGGGCACTGTCCAACTTTGCCGGTGGTCCCTTGCGATATCACCGTATGATTTTGTTACGACTGCACTGGTTCACATAATCGCAATGCGCAGGGAGAGGTTGCAAGAGGCCCACTCCCGGTGACTGCCGGCGCGTACCGGCGATATGTGAACCAACCCTTATGCACGAGTTGTCTGTCGTTGGTACACATTTACTGTACAGTTTCATGCAAGTATACAACTTTGTTGTACAAACTCCTGGTCGGGTACGACGTAGTGTATTTTCAACATCATGTACTGTTAATCATCATGTTTTCTCGTGCATTTCCATGGATAACGCGGGTTTTACGCAAAATTTCTAGAAAACGCGGATGAAAGCCATTACGCGGAAAATTGCGCGTCCGCGGAATTGCGGTATCCTGTGGGGACAGCAATCTGCGGACATTACCTCGTTGTGGTTTGTGGACAAATCAGCGCAGCACAGAGAAATGCGGCTGCATCGGGTAAAAAAAATCAATTCTCAAAACCAGAGTTTTAAACCTGGCATTAGTGTGTCTTGTTAGGGTGCTCAAACTGATGTCTACGAGTTGTGCACCGAGCAAACCGTGAAGGGGCTACCCATTGCATATTGACGGTCCCTATTAAAAAAAAATTTCACGGTTCGCGTGAGACTCGGCTGGAAGCCGGGTTTTCCGCATCCGTAGGAACGCCACCACCCTTCAAGGATCAAGGCGCAGATGCAGCTCCTAAAGCAGCTCCTAAAGAGGAAAACATGGATGCAGTGAATGGGATTTTCGGTCTTTGACCACTTGCTGGTGAGCTGATCTACTCACCTCCCACCGCTTTAGGACGGTCCCTATGGTGCGTTTCAAAAGTCCAGACCTCTGGTTTCAAAAAACCGTTAGCTATTAGGCCAGCATCTATAGAACATAAATCTGTGATCAATTTGTGCATAAAATTTTCGAAATTGGGCGTTTGTTATCCAATCCCTTAGAAATTTATATGAGAAAAACTGCGTGAGCTGCCTGAGCAATATTCCAAAGAAATTTCTCAAAAAGCTCCAACCATATTTGAATTAAGGACGTTTAGCAATGCGAAAATTCGAACTTTTTGTGGTGGTGATATTTCGCGAAAATCTATTTCGAAAAAGAAAACTTGTGAGGTTTAGCAATGCGAAATGACTTTTTCTCGAAGTTATTTGTATCTTATAGTACCGTACCGTATATGCAGCTCAGTCTCAAGCAGGGGCTGTAAAATTACTACTCCCTGTAGTCAAATGCGTACCGAGAAAAGAGAAAGTTACTAGAGAGGTTCTGCAAAACGAAAATGTGTACGAACTTTCGCTCTACGTCACGAAGTGAGAAACTTCGCACGAACTTTCGCAACTTTGGACGCGAAACTTGCAGGGAACGCGAAATGAACTTTCGTAGGAAGTTTCGTGAGATTGGGTCATGTCGTACGTGCACTTGGCGCGTGCAAACTACGAAAATGTGCAGAACACAAAGTTCGTGCGAAAATTCGTACACATTTTCGCAAGGCCTGTCGCGAAACTTCATTCGAATTTTCGTTGTGCAGAACCTCTCTACTTTCGCAAATCACTGCAACTTCGCGTCCAAGTTTTCGAAGTTTCGAGCTTTTTTTCTGTACTCATTCCCAGACTCGAATTTTCTTTCGAACTTTCGCATTGCTAAACGTCCTCATTATTCGAATGTTATTCGAATGTTATGTTGCAGCCAGTCGACATGCAAAGGGCAGATCTAGAAATATATACATGAACACCAACCCTGTGCGAAGCGGACGCTGTTACACCAGACACGCATCTGCTATAGCCTTATCCTATTCTTCAAATGATAACAAGAGTCCATTAACCCCATGGGGTTAATGGACTCTTGATGGTGTTCAAAATCGCTTCTAGAACTCTGCAGTCTGGAGTGAACTTCACTGCACAAGGTGCAAGTCAGTCCAAAGACATTCAACTCACCCTAGTGGGCGATAAATACGCTGTAGACCTCGTACTGCTTTGCCAAAGCCTCGCGAGGCAGAGGAGCTTGAAAGCAATCCCATGTCAGCCAAGCAAATACAATGTGTTGCGCAGAACTAGTTTATCGGTGAGGAAATCACCATAATGGGAACTAATTTCAACGAGATTCAGGTACAGTAGGTACAAGGCCAGCAGCACGAGCAGGTATTTTGCTGCTAGCTGTATTGCACTGGTAGGTCCTGTAGATGATCGTCCATCCCTCAGGGGAGCCAAAAATAATAATAATAATTGGCTTCTTCAAGTGTACACCTACGTGTAGCTACCTCGCTCATACTAGTATATACTGCAGATATATGTACAAAAAGTCGAGTTTCATGTTTTTTTTTGTTGAGCTCATTGATTCAATGCTTGGGACTTCCCCGTTTTCAACACGTGCGCAAACATCCTCCCGGCCCGCGCCCCGCGCGGCCGCATGCATGCGCATGATGCACCGCACGCGCGCTCGCACCCGGTACCCGGTTATCCGACCCCGGCCCTGGGCCATAACTTATGTGAAGGGGTCCCCCGGCCCCGGGGCCCCGGTCCGGAGCTAGCTCGAGCTGTGCATGCATGTGCGCGTGTAGTGAGGCCGCCGCGTGTGTCTGTCAACACCTGGTCAAGTGCATGCAGTAGATCTACATGCTTGTCGTTTCCTTTTCGTGGTTTCAGCATGTGGCGATTTTGACATGGCTGACAAGCACCCAATATTCCATTTCCGTAAAGTGTTTCCCTCAGTTAGGAGTAGAATTAGCTTTTCTTTGCTCACCAGCAGCCTTGAGACTTGATTCATCTCTTTGTAACTTTCTTAGGTGTGGTGGAAATAGATAGCGCCATGACTAGCACCGGTGTTCACACGATTCTGGGGCAAAGTGGCCTGAAACGGTTTGCTGAGCTCGACCAGAATAACAAAGTGCAGGTGATGTATGTCTGGATCGATGGCTCAGGCGAGCACTGCCGATGCAAGACGAAAACTGTCGACTTTGAGCCAACAGAGGCTTCCCAATTGCCTGTTTGGAACTTCGATGGATCTTCAACTGGCCAGGCCGTGGGTAAAAACTCCGATGTCTTCATCAAGCCCGTTGCCCTTTTCCGTGACCCTTTGAGAGGGGGCAAAAACAAATTGGTACTCTGCGAGGCGTTCAACTACGAAATGAAGCCCGTCGCAACCAACAAGAGAGCGACTTGCATGGCCGCCATGGAAAAATGCAAAGACCAGAAGCCTTGGTTCGGAATTGAGCAGGAATACACGCTATTGGACTTGGATGGATACCCTCTCGGCTGGCCAAAGGGTGGATTCCCCCAGCCTCAGGGCCCGTATTACTGTGGAGTCGGCGGTGGACGCGTTGTTGGACGTGAGGTGGTGGAGGCTCACTATCGTGCCTGCCTCTACGCTGGGATCAAAATCGCAGGTACCAATGCAGAGGTCATGCCAGCACAGGTAAGCTCTTCCGGATTGAGAGTTGTTTAATGAGTGTGAGAAATGGTTTCTCTACTCACTGTTCTCGAAGTCTTTGCACACTGGCATTATGCATTATGCATCATGCACTGGCACTAGAGTCTAGGAGTCTACAACTACAAAGACTGAAGAGTCCCTAAGTTGTATCCTCCCAAGAGTATGCAGCTGTACACATTTGGCCTCATGAGGCACACATGCTACAGTGCTGCTCAATGAAATCCAGTCGCGTCACTCAAGTACGCCCCGGGCGTTGTGCAGCCCTAGAACTGCAAACACTGGGCTGCGAAATGATGCTAGGCGCAAGCTTGAGTGACGCGGCTGTATTTTGTGTCTGCCCGGCTGGGTGTTCAATTCACTATTGTAATGAAGGAAGCATGCTGGGCAGACCCCATGCTAGTATAGTTTAGAGGTCAGAGTTCAGTTGGGTGCATTCACTTTGAAATTGCATACCGTAGAATCCCGCGGATAAGCCCATGGGCCTATCTGTTTCACAAGGACATTTCGGTGTGCTTATGCGCGGGCATGGGCTTATACGCCGACACCAAACTTGTGCTATTGAAAAGTATCAAGGAAGTGAGAAGTACATTGCTGAAAACCATTGTGCAAACAGAAACAACCGATGATTGTGTTGAAATGCACAAAAAAAACTACATGTACATGGTATGACCAAGAGTCCATAATTTATGGACTCTTGGTATGACGTACATGTAGGCCCATAGGCTTGTACAATGAAGCTTTGTGATGTTCGAACTAACCCTGGGCTTATGCGCGAGCATGGGCTTATCCGCGGGACTCTACGGTATGTGGGGTGCCTTGGAAATATTTCCGATGGTTTATTCTCTCCCCTCGTGC
This sequence comes from Sycon ciliatum, assembly GCF_964019385.1. NCBI lineage: Eukaryota > Metazoa > Porifera > Calcarea > Leucosolenida > Sycettidae > Sycon > Sycon ciliatum. The sequence goes on from NC_088643.1 coordinate 63,382,152, forward strand.
CCGAGACCATCTCTTAGGAGTGCCCAAGCCAAAAATCTATATCCAAAAGTCGATCATTCAAACCTATGGAGGCTTCCCGTATGTCAGCGCCTTTAAAGCCATGGCCTTATATTCAAAACACAGGTGCTTTCCTAGCTATTTTAGATGCAAATCGACTCACCCACTATGCCATGCCATAAAAGTCTAAGTCAACACAGACATTTCAATCTAAATCCACTTGTTCACCCTTCCTGCTGGGCTGTAAATTTGTTAGTATAGTACATATTCCTTCACTTTTACGAAACATTTTTCAGATGTCATTTCATTTATGAAGCCCATGGCTTTTTAACTGAGACTGTCTTTAAAATCGAATATACCTCCATGGCTTTAAAGGTGCGGACATACGGTAAGTACATGTACAGTGCGTATCGGTTATAGTGTGGTCGTGGAAAAGAATATACTGCCTACAAGAATGAACTCTCATATTTTCATAATCATAACATAGGTTTCATGTACGAAGTAGAGGTTGCGACTTCGGCGATGATTTTGTTTAGGAATGGGTTTGCTCCCACACTGGAGCTCGCGCTATTCAAGTTGTCGGCGGAATAGCGCGAGCTCCAGTGTGGGAGCAAACCCATGGGTTTCATGTGTATATTTATTCTTACAAGCAATGTTATCGTGTAATAGAATATATCGGTCCTAAGAATGGACTTTGTGTAGCAAAACATGCCAGATTAGTATAAAGTGTATCGCCTGTAGTAATAACATCTGCCCAATACAGTTCTGAACCGACTCGAAGTGCATCATAATGCTGCAAGTGCATCTGTTGTGGTCATGTAACTCATGTTGCTCAGCCACATGGTGAACCTATGCAGGCTATGGCCCAGTATGGGACTACTTTGGAAGTACGAGCAACCGCATACACAGCAACATTACGTTGCATGTATGATGATCTTCCTGGCTATGCGCACATGCATATGATACGTCACACTATATTTATCGCGTGTAAGAAACATCGGAAATAAGAATAGAAAGTCGTTTTTCAAACACCAACGCTATAACCGATACCTACTGTATGTCCACCTCGGGTTCAAGAGTGCTCCCAAAGTGGATGGGCATCAGGAAGTTGTCTAGACTGAACTCCCTGGTGGGCACTGGATGCTAATACCCCTTGTGTGTACCGTGGCTGTGGCCTAGTGGCCGCTTTCGGATGCGGGTGGCTTTTGGTACAGGTTCTGCCCAGTACGTTACACTATTGAAATGCATTCAAGTGGGGCGCCGTCCGCTGTGGCTAGGGTTGGCTGAAGTCGTCGAAGATACACTGGTTTGGAGAGTATTTATTCAGGCGGGGCAGTACTGGATGTATTTCTAGTGTGCAAGGTCCTCATGAGTGACTTAGAGAGTGGTATGAAATCCTGTGAAGAACATGTGCCTCGGCTAGAGTCTGCGGCTTCGAGTGTTTGGGGTTCAGACTTCTTTGTGGTGCCACGCACCAAATGGAATGCGTGTGAATCCGGTGCGTTCACCATTTGGCAGCAGACTTTTCAGAAACTACCGGATTGGGAAAGAGAAATTCCCGGCACACAGCCCACGGGCTTCTTTGCATGAACATATAGCAGACAATCCGTGATGCTACTCAGATGTTCGCACTGCGTTCTCGTCAACTAGAGCAGAACCTCACAAGGATAGCTGATGACTTACCACCCAGTGGTTGTTGGCTAAAGCCGCGTCATGGCCGGGAAACAAAGTCCTCTGTTTTGATTCCTGGCAAGAACTATGTGTTTTTCCTCGGACGTGCTTATAATGATCCCCGTACGGTAGTGTTTTTCCCCATCTTGCTTCGCAATCATAGTATTGCATGCCCGTGCATTTTTTCATTTGCTCTATTTTTATGCTTTCCGTGTATGACAGTGGGAATTCCAAATCGGACCATGTGAGGGTATTGAAGAAGGTGATCACCTGTGGATGGCCCGCTTCCTTCTGGCACGGTAGGTGTTAGGATCGTCCCGTTAACTCAGCTTTTTTTCTAAACTGAATCTCACACGTGAAATACCTGTGCGTTCATGGGTATCCTAAGCTGCTGGGTTTAATGACGTTGCGTTCTTTGCGATCCAGTTTGAGAGTGGCGACTATTTGAACCCTTTTGACTCTTGCGCGAGGCGAATATCCTTTACCAGTAGTGTTTATACGCCTCCTTGCTGCATACCACAAACACTGCACGTTTTGGTGTATGTACTCTTGACATCATTCAAGGTATAGGAAAGGTGACTAAGTATTGAAAAATCATCTTCGGGGTTCCAATGGACCCCACAGCTGCTCTAGGGCTAACCAAGTGGATCTCTTTTGGATGTTCCAGGATTTGCGAAGAAGCAGGAATCATTGCGTCTCTCGACCCCAAGCCAATCCCAGGGGACTGGAACGGAGCAGGAGCTCACTGTAACTTCTCCACGGAGTGCATGCGACAGGAGAACGGCCTGCCAGCAATCGAGGAAGCCGTCGACAAGCTGTCCAAGAGGCACGATTACCATATCCGCATGTACGATCCCAACGAAGGCAGGGATAACGAACGTCGCCTAACTGGTAAGTGTTCTCTCTCAGGCCTTATTTATATTCATTTCATTTAGGCGCCGCAAATATGGCCTGCAAATAGGTGATGGATTGCCATTGTGTCGGTCTAATATCCAAGGTAGAGTGTTTAAATTTCAATTCCCTTTCTCCAAGTTAGCACTTCTAAAAGTATACAAAATATTCACAAATGCAGGATATGCATAACTTATTCTTGCATTTTTTCCACTGATGTTAGTTTTGGCAAAATGAAAGGCTTTGGCTCACTTGCAGTTTTGGACTGTTTTTGCTATGCATGATTTCGCGGGGATGTGCCGTGCATTGTGCATCAAACCTACTCTTCGCACCATTGATTAGGGGATGTCACATGTACTGTAAATCGACATGGTTTTTTCAAAGGTTTTCGTAAATTCCCAAAGGGCTTTTCCTTTTCCAAACTTTGCAGCATACTAAACCGCTGCGCAGACTACCATGCATACTTCGGATTATAGCGGTCCTGAGTCATTTTACCCCGGCCTGCTGCTTACAAATTGGAGGTTTTCAAAATGTACCAAGGTTGTATACTTACAAACTTAAGTTGATCTACTGTATGCCAGTGTGGGTGCGTGCTTGTCCTTGCGCTAGGTGATGTGCCTTGTTTGCATTATTTCGTTTTGGATTTGATCTTGGCCTGTGGAATAAATCAGTGATGAAAGCTCACTGCGCGTAAAGTTCTCGGGCTGATTTTCAACAAGTCATAATGAGCATTGTTGTAATATTATAGGCAAGAAAAATGGCCATGTAATTTAATATAAGAGAACACATGGGTACCAGTTATGAAGTAATCCGAGTACGAAAATGGCCATGTGGGTGTTTGTGGAGTACTTGCACTGGGAGAGCAACTCCAGATCTTCTGTGCGCGTGTGCGAGATCACCATACTGTAAGCAAACGAGCAGTACTGTGCGCATTGATAGCCTCTACAGGTTGGATCATGCATTGAAACCTGAGTGCCAGTACATCGACCAAAGCAAGCAACTGGAGTGCAAGCAGTAGCCAAAGACACAAAGCACACCGTGATGTTACTCTTTGTGTCTACTCTTGGCAGCCACATGCGACTCGGACAGACGTTTTTGCTGTCATGGTGTACGAAGGAAGGCTTGCATTTTTTTGCAGCGGGCTTTCTCTTGACTGCATGTGCTTGTGTGTGCTTCCATGTTGTATTCAGGCGCGCATGAGACGTCCGACATCCACACCTTTTCAGCTGGCGTTGCTAACCGTGGTTGTAGTATTCGCATCCCTCGCCAGTGCTCTGCCGACAAGAAGGGTTACCTGGAGGACCGTCGACCCAGCAGCAACTGCGATCCATACAGCGTAACAGAGGCGATGATCACCACCTGTTGTTTTTAGTCTGGTCTATAGTCCGTGTGTCTTGTGCTTTAGTTTGCATTGTATTGTCGTCCGGCTTTTTTCCATCTAGTAACCTTTAGGTACATATTTGAACATGCATCGGCCATGTGACTTCTTTCATTTTTCTTCTGTGTGATTGTGTGTATGCGTGTCGTTTTTGTGTGTACATGTTTTACCATTGTGTTTGTGTGTGTATGTGCGTGCGTGTGTGTATGCGCTTTTGTGTGCATATGGGGATGGTCTAGCAAACATCTAATCGTGTTCACCTTTCCCTCTCTTTTCGTATTGCATTGCAATGTTTGCCTTTCTAAGTTGGATGTGATCTTTCCTCCATGGCATCGTCTCTTTTTCTATCTTGGATTTCAACCTTGTGTGACTGATTTATTCCCTTTCCTGGGACACGTGTACTTTTCTTGGTGCAAGCCAGTCAGACTGCACAGCTTGATTTTACTAGACATGACAAAGTTAAACTTGTTGTTCATGGTGGGATTTGCATGACACGCCCTTACCGGATTTCCTGCGGTCGTCTGTACGTAATGATTTTCTTGGAACTGTGTAATTGGGGGGGGGGGGGGGGGGGTGAAGGGATTCAAGCAAGGGTTTAGTCATGTACTTTTGGCTCAAGACCTGTTCACTGCTTCAGGGCATCACCAGTACAGCGGGTACGGGTGTGGCTATACAGCACCAGGTTTGTAAATATCCTAGCCCCCAGATGATGCACCTAGTGTGATCAATGCCATAAAAGCCCGTGTATATGCCCCGGCCCGGGCGGAATAGCAGCCTCGATTTCCTTGTCGTTTTCAAGGGCACGGGCGTTACTTTGGAGCCGGGAGTATACTTGGAATTAAAACATGTTGAAATTCTCCCCTCGCTCAATAAAATTATACCGTGACAATATCCATTTCATTTTTTAGCTGAGCATGCACACTAGTGTCCCTGCTTCAATGAACCAGAAGCAGTGTTCTGGTTTGGAAGAGCGATCCTGAAGCACATCCATCAACACAACAGTCCGTAAGTATTGAGTATCAGTACATGTATGGTGTTTTACGTCAACCATGACGGCTACAATGGCCAACCAGACCACAACGAAGTTGGGGCCAAAGAGAAAGTTTATTTCTTTCCCGTGAAAATATATACAGGGGCCATTTTTACAAAAAAAATGATTTATGTATACAAAAATGCATGTACGAAGTCACTACATTACACCCCCACCAGAGATGAAGCCGAGAGCAGTTGCTGAAGAACGCCAAACGGAAAAAAGATCTTGGAAAGGAAAGGAAAGAGTGAGCGAAGAGTATAAAGCGGAAAGACGGGAAAGAAAAATACACTGTACAAAGAGAAAGACTGTACAAAGAGAAAAAATATGCGCTGCATGTGGAATACCGTTGTATGACACGTGGACACAAGGTCCGAAACAAGGTAGAAAATGCAGGAAAGAGAAAGAGGAAACATGCGTGACAGAGGTGGAAGAACGTGTCAGAGGCAGTCCAGAGAAAGAAAGTAGAGAAAAGAACAAGGGAAAACGTACGCGTGACAGAGGAGGACGGATCTTGATCTTGTCAGAGGCGGCTGCGGGCTAGGAGATCTTGGCGGTTGATCGGCGGATCGGTGGACCGGCGGATGGTGGGCTGGTGAGGTCGTGGGCTTGGGCGCCTGCTCAATCTGGGCCGCGGAGGTCGAAGGCGCGATGGCCTGCTCCATGCCATCCATACAGCAACTCCGACTCAGCGCAGTGTCAGGGGTCACCAATTATGGTGTTTTACGTCAACCATGACGGCTACAATGGCCAACCAGACCACAACGAAGTTGGGGCCAAAGAGAAAGTTTATTTCTTTCCCGTGAAAATATATACAGGGGCCATTTTTACAAAAAAAATGATTTATGTATACAAAAATGCATGTACGAAGTCACTACACATGTACTACTGGTCTTGATTGCCGGCGCTATCTCGAAGCAAAAGTGTTGATTTCACTTTACTGGGCATGTAAAAGGGGGGGGGGGGGGGCGTGTGCACGGGTTTTTGCTGTATCCATTTTACAATTACACAAGTAAAATTGTGCTTTTTAAACGGGCCCAAATAGTACTTTATGTACCAGAGATTTGGTCGGGAGTAGATCTACCAAGCGGCCGTGCACTCGCTATGGACTCTTGGGAGTACATGTATACGAGTCGTACTAAACACGCGTGCACGGGTTATTCAGTGCGTCCTGATCAGGGAGTCGTGACTCCCTGATCCTGATTCATACTTGTACACATAAGATGGTCACACTACCTTATAGGGTGTGATTATTTATCTGGTAACTGGTACTAGTAAACTATTGCGAGGCCCTGTTTATCTGAGGAGGAAACGTGTCTTCCATTCTTTACCCAGTGGCTTACGAGAGCTGAGACAGTATCATAACCGTGATTATAGTTGCTACGGTAACACAGCGTAGTATACAGATTTCTGCACAAGAAGTTAGCAGGATTGCAGGTGTCAACACAGCAGCATTCAGAATTGGGCACGAGTAGTTAGCAGGATTGCAGGTGTCCAAAAAAAGAACAAAAAAAAGAACAGTGCTACATGTCAGACGTTCAGAATGACAACATATAAACGAGTAGAGGAGGCTGCATAGAAAGCGCCTATATGCTATGCAGCTGAAATAAACTAGCAAGCAGAGCATGACAGCGTACACAGTCTCTGGTGAATTCATGGATGGTGCATATCACGTGACCCATAGTTATGTCCCTAAAACGGAATTCTTCGAAGAACTAGAATAATTAATTTAATAGTAGCCAAGTCACAAATACTAGGAAGTAGTAAGACATACTGGCAACACGTAAGGCAAAAGAAAGAGATGCCAGTGCAAGCCAGTACATAGCAATTAAAAAAGCAGTGCGGAAACCTCTATTTCCTCCTCATGTCACCACGTGTGTAATGTCGACGCCATGGCTCTGACAGAGGGAAAAAGGTTGCCCGTGTGTAGTCATCTTGTGCCCATTTCGAGACTACACTGTTGTCATGAGAGGCCATATCCTGAAGAAAGCTTTGCTTCGTTGCAGTCCACGAGGCTTGGCTTTGGGCTGCAGTCTCAGGCGAAGGCTTCTTAGAACTGCGCAGGAAGCCGCCAGTCATTCTGCGCCTTGACGCGACCGGCGTGCCGGAATCACCTTCGACAATGACTTCCGTGTCTTGGTGGGCAGACTGCACAAGGTGAAGGCCAGTGGCAGTCAGCTCTTCCTCTGGCTGCGTTCGAACCACCACGTGCCTGGACGACATCTCTCCGATTTTCGCCTGGCAGCTACGAGTACGGTCACGCATCGTGACTGCTGAATCGTCCACAGCTAGAATTTCAAATGCCGCACGCGATGCTTCTTCCACCATTGCCAGAGAGTCTGCCGACTTAGCCATACGCTGCATCGCCTGCAGGTCTTGCGCCGCACTCAAAGACTTGTGAAGTCGGGAATGCATCGACTGAGTACTCTTGAGCACTTTCTTCTTCCTAAAGCGCAAGAAAAATTTACTCTCATTTCCGGGCTGTGCCTTTCTACCGGCGGTCTTTGCTTCTTTGGATGTTGTGTCGGTGTCGTCCTGTACAACGGGGCTTCCACTGGCATTGCAGCAGCTTATACTGACCCCGGTGGGTAACGACAACGTGCTACGAACGGTTTGACGTGCCATTTTGCGATTGGGCACGGCATACTTGTCTGCCTCTGCTGACATTGGCAATGAATCCCTTGATGCAGCCGACGACAGTGTGGTGGCAGCTGTGGTAATAGCAATACCGGTAGAGGCGTTCGGGCGCACCGCTGACATATCCATGTATTCATCGTCATCAATATAATAGGTATTGTCCTCGGCCAGATCACTGTTACTCAAACTGCTGAAGCTTGATGGAAAAGACTCCAAAGCAGAGTTGGAAATGGTCGAGTTGTGCTCCAATGCGTTGGCGCTGGTCAAATGATGGAGGCCAGTGTGGTGCTGTGAAGTCTTTGATGCCACTGGAACACAAACATCGTAGATTGAGTTGTCCTGCTGCACAGGAGCACTACAGCTTACGACTGGAAAATTGCTCTGGAAAGAGGGCACATCGCACACAGCCGTGTTCCCAGCGTGAATGTGACTAAAATCTCCATATGTGCCATATGTGCCATCATCACCAGCCAGATCGTGGTCCTTTGTACTGGGTGTGGGGTACAAGTCCGGAGCAAACGGCTCTGAATGTCGTGACGGCGCTGCACCCAGTTCATTAGAACTGCCTGCGAGGGCATAGACGTTGTCATCACTACCATCTTCCATATTACTGGTTTGAATACAAAGTTGCACTCACAATGTATTGTTAGTGAGTGCTTGCTGTACTATATGCTATGGCAAATAAGGAGATCTAGAATAGGCTGCTGGCAAACGAACCGGTCGACACATAGCCAAGCTTTGCCACCGTGGTTAGGAGGCAGACGCTTCACGATGACAGCTTGAGCGCAGCACTGTACTCTGGGCCGTTTCGCTTGTCGGGCCCTTCCAGTATCACGCGGGCGGTGTTAGGCACGGTCTTATCTGAAATCTCCATACAATGTCATGATGTACTTAGAACCGTTGACTGGCTTCCTGACTCGCTGACACCAGAACAGACGACTCCCCTTGCGATTATGTGACCCTCGTGATGGTCAACTTCTTGCACCTTTACTTGATCGATAGGTGGGTACAGTTAGATCCTCTGAAAGGAAGTGACGACCACTCTAGTCTCTATTCACGGATAATTATTTGAACTCTATGATAGAGCTGGTTAGACGTGTAACACACACGCACGTTTACAAAGTTCTGAGGTAGACTACTGGTATTACAGATCTGCTACGAGCTAGACAAGAGAGCTGGATTGAGCTCGATGAATGAACTCGCATAGAAGCAAGAGTATTCTCACTTTCTTGGCTGTAACAATGCAGCCAACAGAAAATGTTTTCAGATGGATACCATGTACCAGTGCTGCAAGCAAGCAGGATCTCTAGCTCTGCTTGCATTTTGAGTGAGTTCGGGAATGCTCAGTAGATCTACCGCGATACGCACGGTGTACATGTTCATGTAGCTATAGCGCTAGCACGACACTGCCCTGGTACGGTACGACGACTACGCGATTCGACGGTATACCGGTACCGCAGTCTAGACAGTGCAGCCGGTGTGAACATCCTCCAAAATAACAATTATTACACCTACATGTACAAATACACAATGCCATAGTCCAAGAGTTCATAACCCCGTGCCGTGTGAACTCTTCTTACACGGCACGTGATCATTGCCCAGGCCATATGCGCCATGGCCAATAGCCGGCTCTCCCGCGCCGCCCCGCACGCCGCTGGCATCCGGCATATCACTGAAACCAAGAGTACATATTGTACTCTTGCTGAAACCGAGAGTGCATAAACAGTTTATGGACTCTTGCTGAAACAAGAGTTGATTTGGGAAATCGCTCCGTTTGGGAGATCGAAAGGTTGACCTTTCCACCTAAGCCCTTCGACCTGGTCCCCCCCCCTACAATTATAGGCCCTAGCCCTTTCCCAAAGGTGCTCGCCCTTTTTTCGCCCTTTTTGGAAAAGCCCGTTTCTTTCGCCCTTTATTGCGTTTTTTTTGTGAATATCGCCAGGAGAAGGCCGGCTCCCACCTATACTATAGGAGTAAAAAAAAAAGGTCCATGGACACCCTGTTTTTTATGCATAGAATGGTGGAGTGATGTCTCCTCTTCAATTTGGTATAGTTTTTAGGTAGGGTCACCAGGCATATAAGAGCTATTCCGGGCCATTTAGTGAGTTTACAATTTCTTGATTTTCGGCAAAAAAAATTCGTTATTTGCCCACAGAAGCCTAGTGTGTTGTGGATACCATATTTTTTCTTTGGTAAATCCTTCAACCATCAAATGTGGACAGGTCTAGGGTAAAATAATCAAACTTAGTGCTTTACTGTCATGTGTAGAGCCCCTAGTTTGACATTTCCCACTTCCGAATTTCATTCGAGTGTCAATTGCAAAATGGTCTTGCCTGCAATATTTTGTCCATGGACCACCCTGTTTTTTTGGTGTTCTGTGTTCCTTGAGCCCCCTAGTTTCCAATCATGAATAGTTTTGATGGTGTCACCAGGCACTTTAGGCCTCTCACAAACAAAATAGGTAGGGAAATGTGGTATTTTCGGCCCATTCTGCAAATACCAGTTTGCAGCATATTTTGAGGGACGCGAAAAGCACTATAAATGCGAATTAAAAGAGCACCTTTGGGAAAGGGCTGCCCCCCCCCCCCCTCCACTGGACTATAAAGCGCTGGTACCCAGTCAAGAATGCTATTGGCCCGTTCACACGCCTTGATTCAATCAGTAACAGTTGAAGCAAGAGTACATTATGTACTCTTGGTTGAAGTGGTTTGGACATTATTATTTTTGTTTGTGTCTCTCCTTCAAACCAGTGAATATTATTTTTAAGCTGCTGCCTTTAATATGACATACATGACGTCCCTACGACCAGAATGGTTATGGGTTATTACTTATACCAAGAGTTCATAACTAATGAACTCTTGGTTATACATACATACTCCGGGCCCCCCGGCCCCGTGCGTCCTCACACGGTTGGGAAGTTGGCAGTCACTGCATGCTGACCAGTCTTGCTGTCACTACACTGGAAGTGTAAAAATCAAAATAAAGCATGCACTTTGCCGGTCATTCCCTTTTCACTTCCCCTTCAAGTTTTCATCCCATCCACCCTTCCAGGCAAACCTACCATTACCAGCCGTACTTTGGAGAACAGGTTTGAAAGCCAATCGCGAGAAACCAAAAACTTGGCCAAAGCCAAAAGACAACCAAAATTTGGCAATAAATAGAACACACAAATGAAGTGCAAGATTGAACACAAACGAGCTTGACAAGAAACCGTTACCTACCAGCAAGAGTATAACCTATAGGGTACCCTGTAAAAAGGCCTTAGGCCTGTGGGGATTGCCCTATTGTTAAAGGGGGAGTCAAGCCTAAAATCAAATGTTCACCAGTTGTAGTCCTCGGGGTGCTGAGTCAAAATGGTCTTGGTCCGAGGAAGCTGAGACGCTCCCTTCCTCCTTTGTTCCCAATCAAACTCGCGCACTTCCACCGAAACTGGGTGACTGCGCCCTACTACAACATTGTAGATGGGCATTTGTATGCAACATGTCACTAAAAGTGCCATTTCGTTCTTATAAAAGCACGGATGACCGCGATTGGCCCATATGTTGTAGTCTTTTGGACGCTGAGTCGACTGGTTTTGGTCCGAAAAGGCTGCGATGTAGCGTTCACTGAGCCCTTATTCCCAATCGAACATGGCTGGACAAGCGGTCACGTGCTCCGGCGTACTAATACACCAGTCAGCTGGTCACCTGGTCAGCACTGGCCCAGCAGGCGACACATTTCACACCAAGGTTCAACTCAAAGGTGCAAAGCAGGGAGTAGCACATGGTATTGTACTACTCCCTGGTGCAAAGGTTCAACTCGAGTGACAGAAACTCGCTCAAACATGCTGTTACTTGTAGCATGCAGGGCCTTGCAGGCATGGCGACCAGGTGACTGGTGTACGCACGAGCACGTGACCGCTTGTCCAGCCATGTTCGATTGGGAATAAGGGCCGAACGCTACATCGCAGCCTTTTCGGACCAAAACCAGTCGATTCAGCGTCCAAAAAACTACAACATCTGGGCCACTCGCGGTCATCCGTGCTTTTACAAGAACGACATGGCGCTTTTAGTGACATTTTGCATACAAATCCCCATCTAGTAGGGCGCAGTCACCCAGTTTCGGTGGAAGTGCGCGAGTTCGATTGGGAATAAAGAAGGAAGGGAGCATCTCAGCTTCCTCGGACCAAAACCACTCGGCTCAGCACCCCGAAGACTACAACCGGTGAAAATTTGATTTTAGGCTTAAGATAATAATAATACGAAAGTCAAGTGTCAAGTCAAGTCGGTGGAATAGCGCGAGCTCCAGTGTGGGAGCAAACCCATTCCTAAAAATATAAATAATGATAATAATATTATAACCCCCAATGGGGGGGGGGGGGGGGTATTATCTACCAGTAAATGGCCTACCGGCTTGCAAAGGCGGAGTCATGCCTCTGACGCTCTGCCCGTGTGAGTACAGTCGGGCTCCCGACCTTGCGGCAGATGTAAGTAGCCCTTTCCCAAAGGTGCTCGCCCTTTTGGGCCCTTTTTGGAAAAGCCCCTTTCTTGCGCCCTTTATTGCGTTTTTTGGTAAATATCGCCCTTTTTGAGCTTTTTTAGCTGAAAAAGTGCTAAAATCTGTTTGCTCATGCATGCGATCACAGTTTCCGAGTGCTCGATGGGCCTTGGCACGCCGCTTTTTTGAGGGGCAACAAGTTGGTGAAGCTTGTACTTTGTACACAATGCTGTAAAAAGTGTTTTTTTTAACTTTACTTCCTGTTTTGCCTTTCGTGGACCCATAAATGGAAGAGTGCGTATTCATTTCTCAGCTTGGGTTCATATCTGAACATGTATCATGGCTATGCTTCACTGAAAAAAGAGCACTTTTTCAGCATATTTTGAGGGACGCGAAAAGCACTATTAAAGTGCGAATTAAAAGAGCACCTTTGGGAAAGGGCTAGATGTAAGTCTACTAAGAGGCCCTGCAGCCTTAATAGGGGTAAGCGGATTATGGCGGCATAATTTTTTGGCATAATCAGGTCCTTTTTGACAAGGAGCATAATTTGGCATCCGAAAAACAAGGGGCATGTGCCCAATGAGGCTGTTATATACACCTGCTATTGAAGGCATAATTGAAGGCATAATCAGAGTCTTGGCATAATCAGGTCCTTTTAAGAAGCCTATATTAAAATGGCATCCGAAAAACAAGGCCAGATGCCTAATGAGGCTGTTATTATTATTATACATGACACCTGCTATTGAAGGACCATACATAGCGCTTCTAGTGTCGATTTGGAATTATATTTTAGCAGCCAATAGGACATCTCCCAAAAGGTCAGCGTTTGCTTGTGAATTTGGTATTCCTCTTGCATTATTATTGTGTTGTGACTTCCACAAAGCTCCCAGTCCACATCATGACAATGGTCTGAGTCCTTTTTTCATGACGATTATCTGTTCTCGGATGTTGAGCCATAAATAAATGTAGAGAGGAAAAGGACATATGGATACGAGTTAAGAGTAACTCTCCATCACTGTAACTGGATACTATATACAGTCAGAAAGTGTCAGGACGTCGAATGTCTCAGTACTCTGTCAGTTTTGTGCCTAGTTATTGCAAGGAAACACGGGCTATTTATGGGTTGTATGTCCAGAGGTGCCTCTGGCTGACGATTAGCCGAGGCGGCAGAGATTGCCTCACTGTGTAGTGGGAGCAAATGATAATGTGGCTCAATCTCGACATCGGGCAGTGCCTCCTGCAGTACAACGGCCTAGGCTTTCCCCAAATCGGCCAGCCGAAAAATTCGCCGAAAACGAGACTTTGCGAAAACTCGCTGTTCGCCGATTATGGACGGTTGCTTTGAGAATCGCCGAAAATCTACCACTTAATGTTGTTGCAAAGCCAGTGCTTTACGTGTTTACGAACGAATCATGTTGCTGTAAGCATGACCGCTCGAGCTCTCCACCTCAGTACTTGTAGTACTAGTGTGTTGAGGTCATGTGACTCGTGCCCTTTGACCTCCTCTCAAACAAACATTAGCCATTAGGAAGATCCTTACTGGTAAAATACTACACTACAACGTACAGTTTTGGCCAGGTCCACCTAGCAGAGCTGTATTTCCAATATCTCACCAATTTTGAAGCCAATATGCCAACAATTCTTTTAGCCGATTTTCCGATATACTGTTACTGTATTCCAATTTCGCAGTCGATTTTCGAACAATCAGCTGATTTTGCAGCCAAATCTGATGTATTTTTGAGCTAAGCGAAAAGCCGAATAGGCGAAAAAACCGGGCCGATTTGGGGAAAGCCTACAACAGCCAGACGGTCCTGAAGCTCGCCATGGCGAAACGCCGGATAACCGCCGGTCGGGCACGCGAGGGCGTGGTGGGTAGTCATGAACTTCCCGCAGACACAATGGTCACATACACTTTCCAGTGGCAGACCAAAGCGTATGCATAGCGCCTCTGGGTCATCCCTTGAATAAAGGTAATAATAGCGCGTCTCCGAAGTCTGACTTCTTCAGCACGGTGCCGCGTTTTTCCAGGACGGTTGTACTGTCAACCACGTTGACACGCCCCTTTCGTCTTCTCCATCAACTCGAAGGCGTCGCTGGACCAGTGAAAGGTCCACAGCAAGCTTCGTCTGCTGCTGCCGGCACCCACTGACTCTTTCCCTGGTACTTTTGTCGGGTGATGCCTCGTGCCTCGCCAACAGGACAGGATAAGCCACGCACTCCGCGATACTTAAGACACTTTGCGAGTTTTGGTCCGGACTGATGGCTGGGGCGTCTTGGTCGCTCTCGTTTGGGTGCGTGGCGATCAAGTTCACTATTGGCGCCGTGATAGCAAGTGACGCCTGATGCTCTGCCTCTGCAGACTTTGCTACCACAGGGATGGCAAAATGCCAAGGCCCTGAAACGCGTTGGGAGGGACAGAAGCGGTCTCTGCAAGCTGTCAGCTGCTAGTCCCTTAATTAACCAAGTGAGCAGGAAGAAAGTGATGATCCAATATTTCATCCAAAGGTGCCAGGGTGATGGGGTCTAACACTGATGATGATGCTCTCAAGTGGTAGGACCATTTGGACGATAAGCCCTTTGTGAGCACCGCATAGGCGGCCTGGAGTTGCATTTCCGCCAATGCAGCGAGGGCCACGCGTACTGGTATGAAGCAGTGAAAAGTTGAAAACAGGCAATAGAGGAAGGATCGAAAACCACCCTATTTCTATACAATGTATGCTGAAGAAGTTGTGTACTAGTACCGGTATACTGAACTGTATGTTCATAATCACTTAGTGGGCTACCCGTTTATTATGATTTCACATCTTCAGTTACACGTATTTCACAATTCTCTAAACGTTGGCAGTTGAATGAAAAGGGAAGGGGGTCTCCTGGAAAAGAAGAGACGAGAGAGTCAATTACACCTACTAAAAATACAGTCCTGCTCAATGAAATCCAGTCGCGTCACTCAAGTTAGCGCCTTGCACCATTTCGCAGGCCGACGTTTGCAGGTCCAGGGCTGCGCAACGCCCGGCGCGCACTTAAGTGACGCGACTGGATTTCATTGAGCAGCACTGTATTATAAGTAAGTTATAACATTAGTTTCTTGCATTGTATTCTGAAAAACAACTACTAGTAACCTAAAAAAAAGGTCAATTGCTACATGTATCAGGAAGGGGAAAGACTACAAAGACATGCACCAGATGGTATCAAAACAAGTTAAACAACCAGGTCCAATCACCAGTGGGAAAAAAGCAGTAAGGTCTCTCCTAACCATTCTCAAGTTCAAGCACAGTCGAAATATGTGTGCTTCTACTTTACTTACACACGGGTGAAACAACTTACACTAGTGACAGCAAAGTATTAGATAAACTCAACCAACAACATAGTGACAGCAAGTACAAGTTGTACCCAGCTACGCGAATGCCATGGCGACGTACGTGCTCGCATTAAGCTTTGAGTCGCCTCAGCAAGGCGACGTCACATCGCTGACTTCTTCTGTGGAATGGAATTTTGCGAGTTCGCATTGCACCGTGGCAGCCAGGTGCAGATCGTGTTGCATCACAAATATGCTTCTGTGAATCCCGTTTTACACTGTCTTGGGCTGCTAAACTCTTTGCCATGCCATTCTCAATGACGCCATCATCGAGCTCTTGGTCACAGCAAGAATACACAGTTAACTAGACGTTCGCTTTCTTGATAATCTATTTATGTATTTCGACTCGATTGAACCGTGAGCGTGACACATACTTGCATCACTTGAGCAGCCTACCGCCATCTCTAAAACTACATTACATCAGGAAAGCGCTTCTACGGATTTTGGCACGGAAAATCGTACTCCGGAACCTCTCTATTACCACATGCAGTATGTGGTCACATGATCGCAGGCCAGTGAATAATACAGCATGGCTGCATCAATAGTTTGTGTATATGTCAGTTATAGTAGTCCGCAATGCTGCTTTTCTAATTCTCATTATGATTAGCATGCAATGTACTACCCGAAGTACTGAATTTACTTCTTCTGTACTCTATATTCTAATGTATCTTCTACCTCTTCTCCCTTACGAACATACTTTCTCATTTTCCATACTTATATAGGAGACTCCCTTCGATAGGCATCTATTTGCCTCTGGAGGATCCGTGAAATAAAAATCAATCAAAATCAAGAGCGTGCGCAACTCCGCATTTGCTTGGCCCTTGCCACAATGGCCTACAAGTAGGTCTAAGCCAAAAATGTCCTGTCGTCAAGGAAACATTATTCCAGCCTCAACAAGTCGTGGAAATCTGCCAGGGAGTGGGGGTCTGCGTTGCTGCGTTTTTCTGCTAGGCCAGTGCTCATGGTGCTTTTGAACAGCAAGTGACGTGAACATGGGAAAGGCCACATTTGGAGGAAGGGCTACAACTACGCAGCACACATTCACGTTGCATCAAAGTACATGTACCGTAAACTGTCCCCACAGGATCCCGCGATTCCGCGGACACGCAATTTTCCGCGGTACTGGCTTTTAAAAGCGCTTTCATCCGCGTCCCGAGAGACTTTGCATAAAACCCACCTTATCCAAGGGAATTTACAAGAAAATAGTACACGATGCTGAAAATGTCCTACAAAGTCGTACCGCGTACCGGTCCATGAGTTTGTACGACAAAGTTATACTTTCCGCGTTATTGACTTTCATCCGCGTTTTCGAGAGATTTTGCATAAAACCCACGTTATCCATATTAAAATATAAGAAAATAGTACAATGATGTTGAACATGTACTACAAAGTCGTAACGGTCCATGAGTTTGTACGACAAAATTGTATACTTGCATGAAACTGCATGCCAAAGTTGTACAAATGACAGAATACTGATAACTCATACGATCGTGCATAAACCCACATATTGGCCGCATAATCCCGCATATTTGCCGCATATAAATGGCCTGTTTTCGCCCGCATAATTTTAGGAGTTTGTCCGCGTTATTCTGTGGGGACAGGTAAAGCAAGAGCGCCCCACCATCTCGTCCTTTCGGGGTCGCATTGAGGTGGTGTCCTGTCTATAGGTCATACAACACGAACCTTGTACACACAGTGCCACACACATTGCATGCTGTGCATTCAATAAGTACTCCATTTACCTTCGAGCGGACACGAGCTCCACACAAAACCGGCTAAGTGTGACCTTAGTACACTAAGGTTCTCAGAACGTACGAACTTCATTGCACTCTGCCATACGATTTTCCTTTCCCCGGCTGTAAAAGCAAGGCTCTCGAGAGACGGGGCGCTCTCGCGGTACTTCAAGGTATATGGGGTCAGTGTCGGGAAAGCCGGGGGAGAGTTGAACGTTGGGTCAACTCTCCCACTGCTGCTCATTGCTGGGCGGTGATTTGATTCAACGAGAGAGCATGGGTTTGTACAGGCAGATACCAGCGGGACTGCAGCCACCGGGAGAGGTACAGCTGTCTGCAGTCCCGCGTCTGTACCGGTGCGTTGCCAACCAACCCTAATGCTCACCTCAGAGTAGTTTAGACGGCAGTTGATCTTACAATGCAATGGAGTGGTGCATTGCTAGATCACTAACTTACAACTAGCGCGGTTGCAAGGGTAGGGAGGGTTCTTGTGTGCACAATTAATATATACATGTACATCAGCCATTAAGAGTATGTACAGGAAGAACACGTGGCTCACATAAGAGAAAAAAACCCGAATCAGTCACGAAGGACACGAGCAACATGGGCGCTACTCATTGTAACATATGTAACATGCAGCGTCTGTGACATGCTGACCTATAAGTCATCGGATCAACAACTTTCACTTCACAAGGGAACTGAGGGAGGGCATTAAGCGACGACCTCGCCTTACAGATACCTCCGGCTGTTTCTGGACCAGTTCCGTGTACCGGTCCTTGTCAATCGTCTTCTCCAGTCTGCTGTAGACCATCTTGGCCTGCTGACCACGCATGAGCATCATGCGGTCTCTCTCGGATAGAGTAGTGATGTCAACGGGCATGGTCATGATCGGCCGTGGCTCTCTGTTGCGCAGCGTGTAACTGGAGCCATCCGGATTCACCACCAAGACACGGTACTTGCGGCGCTCAATCTACAATGATTTTGTAGCAGACACACACACACACACGCGCGCTCGCGCATGCACATACACACACACGCACATAGCCACACCCACCCACACTCAAATGCATGTACATGCAAGCGCACACGCACGCACGCACGCACACACACACACACACACACACACACACACACACACACACACACACACACACACACACACACACACACACACACAATCTATTATGTCCCAGTGAATGCCATCACAGACAGGTTTTCTAAACCAGAAGCTCAGAGAACTCAATACAGCTCAAGTAGTTTTGGGGGAGTTCTACAAATTCGTATAGATCTGTATGATTTAACTCCAAACCCTCGAGGCTCCGCAAGCTCCATACATTCACTATGAAAGAGGAACAAAAATCAAATTTGTGGAGAGGGCCTCTTCTCTGCAAATAGTGATTGCCACGCATTTGACATTACTGATATGCTGTAGCATAAGGAATGTGCAATGGGTGTCTGTTTCCCCCCACATGTAACCAAAATGATAGGTGCACATGACCCATTGTCCTCAAAACTCTCACAGTTCTTGGCAGAGGGCACATAATTATATTCAATTCAAGCTTCCCCTATGCAACTCCACGAAACAAACTCCAAGACGGATGAAATAGTGAATGCCTCTACTCCCCCCCCCCCCCCCCCCCTCTCAACACCGAAATTCAACAAAGTGGCCAGAAAACATAGTCGTGATCAACTTACTCTACTCAGAGTAGCCGCGGGGTAGAATGGCTTTTCAGCCTTCTTGCTGTTAAGGTGCTTTTGTTGATCACGAAGACGCTCAATAAGAGACGTCTTTTTCGAGGCGGCAGCGGCAACCGGCGTCGTGCTGGATATACAAGAGGAGAGAAAGGAAAATATACAGATGGTAAGTTGGTAACCTCACTTGAGACAAGCAACACAGGTACCATGCAAGCCTGTGTGCACATGTGTGTGTGTGTGTGTGTGTGTGTGTGTGTGTGTGTGTGTGTGTGTGTGTGTGTGTGTGTGTGTGTGGGGGTATGCGTGAGCGCGCATGTGACTGCATGGAACTGTTCCCCAGGATTGGCGGGATGCCCAACTCGTCCCGATTCCCAAAAGTGGTGACTTGACCAATTGCAACAACTGACGCGGCATTGACCTCCTAGATGTCGCTGGCAAGATTTGTAGCCGCCTCATCCAGGACCGACTCCAACTTGTCGTGGAACAAGAACTTCCGGAATCTCAATGTGGCTTTTTCGCCCTGGTCGCGGCTGTGCTGATGCCATCTTTTCCATTCGCCAGCTCATCGAGAAAGCATATGAGCGCCGGCAGAAGCTGTTTCGTGTCTTTTTTGACTTAAAGAAGGCGTACAATTCCGTGCCACGCCAAGCACTCTGGTTAGCGTTAGGGAAGCTAGGCATTCCTGAAGTGCTCCTCAATGTCCTCCAATCGTTTCACGAGAGCATGCAGGCAGCTGTGCGCGTCGGTGCCAACACCACCGAGTCGTTTGACGTCAACAATGGCCTCCGTCAGGGCTGTGTGATGGCCCCAGGACTTTTCAATCTGTACTTCAGTGTTGTACTTGAGTGGTGGGCGCAAGTGATGCAGGCCAGCGACCATCCACCTGGTATCCCTATCCAATATAGCATCAATGGCAACCTGTTCTCTAAGCCTGCTCGTCAGTTTACTGCCGCAACCATCAATGACATTGAGTACGCACATGACGCTGTCTTACTCGCTGAAGACCGCTCTGGTGCTGAAAAGTGACGTGAAGCATTTTGCACAGTTGCCTCTGCCTTTGGCCTCTGTGTCAACGCTGCAAAAACCAAATTTCAAGTGGCAGGTAGCCAAGTCGACATGTCTGACAAAGCTGATATGCTCGTCAATATACTGTGGAGCATGTTCCACCCTTCGTTTATCTGGGTCCGTCATGCCACCGGATGCCCGCTCCTCCACCGGCGTCAGTTGCCGCATATCTGTGGCTTCGGTTGTCAGTAAACGAAAGCCATATGTGGCCTGTGTCTTGTCCCTGATAGCAGACGTCTGGATGCCTTCCATCATCGCTGGTTCCGTACAATACTAGCCCCCCCTCCCACACACACACACACCTCTGCAGTCAGCAGCAATTCGAGCGCATCATGTCTGCGCAGTTATGCCGTCACGGGGTGACCCAGTGCCACTCTCTGTTAAGATGCACCATGGCGGTTTAGAGTGGCTTGGTCATGCAGCTCGGATATATCTCATTGCAGCTTTGGTTTGGTCGTTTGTTGGTTGCGCGCCCCTTCTGCGATCCCAGGCGCAGGTGGAGAGACATTGTGGCTACAGACACGAAGTCCATTCCAGACTAGTTTGAATGTGCCCAAGATCGATCAGCTTGGCGAGAGCAAGTTCTGGTTTTTCAGTCTCATCGGGCTATAGTGAAATCCGTACTCTGCTCGACGTGCAACCGGGCTTTTTCTCGTCCTAAAGACAAGGTATGGCACAAGTGCTTAGCTGAGCGCCAACTTCCCGTCCACCAACAGCCTGGTTCAGCACAGCGTCTCAGTTGCTGCCGATGGTTTCGAAGTAAGGGTGAGCTTGCAGTTCATCGTTGCTAGCCAGCACTCCCTAAACATGCAGATTCAGCACTGCCGGTGTCTCGCTAGTTGCTACTTTCTACATTGTCAATGCTGCAATCGCTGCTTCAAGTCCCGGGCCGGTTTTAACCGCCATAACTGCAACCGTGGAAAACGTCGTGCTGCAGCCGAGAGGGAATCGCTACGGCCAAGAGTACATAACCAAGAGTGTGCAACTCCATCTTGAGCTGCGATGGGTTCAACTACGGTAAACAATTTTATTGCATCATTCTTTGGCAGAAGTATGATGAAGTGCGTATGCTTTCCAATGCTTGTTTTGTAGATACGGTGAGAGTTCATCAGATTCACGACACGTCGATCTACCGTAGCTGTAATGTACAACTTATTTGTACTTTGATCTCTGGCTACGCATGATGGCATGAGTGAGCCAAACCGCCGCCAAAGACTGATACCATAAAAAAATTCCGCCGTGGGCTGGGGGATCGTCGAGCTGCACACTTTTGGTTATGTACTCTTGCTACCGCTGATCTGCCTGCATTGCCCAAAGCGTTCACGGTATCCGGATTTTTCCCGCAATACAGAAAAATTCCTCAACACGTGTTCACCCGTGTTTAGACTATAGCAAGCTGAATGCCCTGATTCTGAGCAACCCTGGGTACGATTCTTCTGCTTGTGGCGAGAAGATTCATTCTTGGCGCAGTCGCACAAAGGACTCCAAGCTCTTTGAACTGCGCTAAGCGTATCTGCAAGTGCATGTCGATGTGTCCCTACAGCGTTTGAGCCCTCTATTGTATGTATGTGAGACACATGTATGTATTTCAGTATAAAACTGTATGTATGTCAGACTAATAATATGTATAATTATCAGTATAACTATCGGTTATTCTAAGGCTAGAGTAGTTGTTCTGTGCCCTGGTGTGCATGCAGGAGGGAATCTTTTACATTACTGTCAATTTGGAAGAGACAATGATTGAACAAATGATAAAGTAAGCTAAGGTGTAGCCGTCATCCCAGCAGAGATCCTTCAGCATTTTCTTCAGACTTCGAAACTCATGCTTTCTATGAAACGACACATGGTGGGACGCAGCCCTCACTGTATCCACACACTTCACGTACAAACTAGTGCGCGGGAGCCCTAGTGCCTTAAATACTCATTCGTTTGAGTTGAAAAGGGAATACTGCCTTCGATAAAAACTAATAACTATGGAATAGATTTCAGATACAGACACATTTTCAACAAGTTCAGTTATTACCTGAAGGTCCTGCAGCAGACGAGTCCACCTATGCACACTCTGGAGGGCAGCATGGCGGCAGGTCGCCACGCCAAATGCGAGACTGAACACTAACAACAAAGCTCTAGCTAATTACTTTCTTCGTCGTGAAATACTGTCAAACCATCTTCTTTCACATTTTGCAATTACAGTACTAGTATTTGGAGCATCTGGCACATAAGGGAAATTCCCCAAGAAATAAAAATGGCGTTGCACGTTTTTTTGTACTATCCTTGGCAAAAATCAAACGAATCATGAATGCTTGCGTCTTTTCGTTGTGATGTTTGTTGATTTTATTTCAGCAACTACGAAATGTGTTTGGTGGTACTAGATCTATTTTAGAGAATGCCTAAGAGAAAAAGGCGTCATGCCGGGGCACCTGTCGCTCAGCAACTTCCTCCCGTTGAAGCCGGTATTGCCTTCAGACTTGAAGAAACCAACCGTCCTGCCAAGCGTATGAAGAAAACAGATGAACGTGAATCTTCTCTGGTGTGGACGAATCTTGGAGTGCCCGAGTCAATTGTGAAGTCACTGTTGGAGCTAGGATATCACACACCAACCACCATTCAGCGTGAAGTTCTGCCCAAAGCTATTGAAGGCAGATGCGATGTCCTTGGTGTGTCGGAGACTGGTAGTGGCAAGACGCTGGCATATGGCCTTCCTGTGTTGAGGCACATACTTACCGACTTGGAGAGGAAACTAGCTGAGGAGGATGAGTCAGACCTTGATGAAGCGGAGCAGGATGAGGGTAGTGAGTTGGAAAAGGACAGTGATAACCTGGAGGATGTAGAGGAGGATGTAGATGAGGTCGAGGGTGACAGTGAAGATCTCAGTGGTGAAGACATTGATACGCTTGATATGGACGAGTTTGAGGAACAGGAAGAAGACGGAGCCGGCAAGGTCTGTGATTTGACTGCAGCTGTGGAGGCCCTCGAGGCGGTGAAAGCTGAGGAGATGAAACTGCCCGCTGCAGCTGGTCACGGGGTTCACACGTTGGTCCTGACGCCGACTCGCGAGCTGGCCATGCAGGTTCTTGGTCACTTGCAAGCTGCGTCTAAGTACACTGATATTGTGTCCGTCGCCTTGGTCGGTGGCCTGTCGGCACAGAAGCAGAAGCGCCTGCTACAGCAGCGCCGGCCACATTTGATTGTAGCAACGCCTGGCCGATTGTGGGCATTGCTGAATAGCTCTGAGAGCGATCATCTGAGCACCATGCGCAAGACGCTGCGTTGCCTGGTGATCGATGAGGCCGACCGCATGGTGGAGCAAGGCCACTTTGCCGAAGTGGAGTTGATCATGAGTGCATTGCCAAAGAGCGTTGCTGTGCGTGGTTCTGAGAAGCCCAAGCTGCGGCAGTCTCTTGTGTTCTCAGCAACACTAACCTTGCCGAAAAATGCCAAGGTTTCAGCGAATGAGACGCTAGAAAAGCTTGCGAGCAAGGCATGCGTTCGAAGCAAGCCCAAAATTGTGGACGTAACGGGCTGCAACAAAAAAGTAGAGACGCTAACTGAGGCGCGGCTCATGTGCGGAAGTAACGAGAGCAAAGATCTCTACCTGTACCATTTTTTAACAGAATACCCCGGCCGCACCATCATCTTTTGCAACTCTATCGATTGCGTGCATCGCCTGTGTGGATTGCTGACTCTACTGCGCGTACAGCCGCTTCGTCTCCATGCCGGAATGCAGCAGAGGCAGCGGCTCAAGACCTTGGACAGGTTTACCAGCGCAAAGTCGGCTGTCATGGTGGCGTCCGATGTTGCCGCTCGCGGACTGGACATCAAGAATGTCCACCACATCATTCATTATCAGGTAAGCCATAGCGTGGCAAGTGGTCTAGTGGCGTGCACTAGCCTATGCACGTAACTGGACGTTTCAGATCTAATTTTGTTTATCATCAAGCTTTAAACGGTCTCTTTACTAGATTTCACCAAAAAAGCAAAGAAAAAAAAAGCAACCAATATTAATTTTCAGTCTAGGGCCGACATCATCAAGATTGATAAGAAAGTTCTGAACGAAAAATGAGGTGGACTAGTATATAGCATTGCCCGCAAAGGCTACATCACGTGAGAACACTACACTTAGGGTAGGAGAAACAAGGCACGTGCACATGTACAGTACGTACAATGTTGCACTAAGGGAAACATCGTAGCCGATGCGATGGGACTGATGTGTAAAGAGGAGGCGATACCAAACGCATCACCTGCTGGTACTAGACGGTTTCGCGTTGTGTCTCCACTTGGCTGCTCATTTCTGTACCATGAATGCACACTAGCCTAGGGAGGAGCTAACCACTTGCTCTCTCTCTCTCTTTCTCTCTCTCTCTCTCTCATTCTCTCTCTCTCTTTCTCTCTCACTCTCTCTCTCTTTCTCTCTCTCTCTCTCTCACTCACTCTCTCACACACACATACACGCACGTGCACACACACACACACACACACACACACACACACACACACACACACACACACACACACACACACACACACACACACACACTCTCTCTCTCTCTCTCTCAGAAAATATCAGATATTTCTATTAAACTGATAACGTGCAGGTTTGTCAAGCTTCACAAAGGGACGTGGATGTTCCTTTTCTCTTCATGGTCTCCTGTGCATGTCGCCAAGGGATATCTCTTGTCTGTGAGCTCCAGTGAGATGATGCTAATGGAACCTTTCTGTTTCTATGCTGTCTGGTGTGCCTTTTGTACAGGTTCCACGCCACCCGGAGACATACGTGCACCGCAGTGGTCGCACAGCGCGTGCCAACCGCGAGGGACTGAGTGTTGTGCTCGTGTCACCGGAGGACCTGTCCCTGTACCGCCGCATCATCAAGGAGCTCAACGACGGGAAGGAGCTGACGGAATTCCCGATGCGTCTCGTCGACCTCACGAACCCCCGGCGACGGGTGACTGCGGCTCGACTTCTCGACAAAGAGCAGCACAAGCAGAAGATGTCGAAACACAGCAGCGACTGGTTCGAACGGCAAGCAGACGCACTGGACATCGTCCTGGATGAGGATATCCGTGGCTTTGCTGATGCTGAGAAGGATAAGTTCTCGAGCAATGCTCATCAGAAAAAGATGAAGCGTCTGCAGACGGATCTCGATGCCGCTTTCGCCCGTTAACGACAACTAAGTGTGGTCACCCGAGTGTGTGGGTGAGTTTCATGCTGTTGCATTGTAACATATTTTTATAGCTTCCTGCAGAAACTGGCAATGACTTTCCCTGTAAATACGAGTAAATGGCGCCTCCTGTCTATAACATATTGGTACCCTGATGTTGTGAACATCCAGGACTCATGTACATGTAAGCACATCTTGCCACATATTTAAATGCGGTAACGTTGTTCCAGAGTCCACAATATTTTGGCTTTTGTTTTCGCTTTTCAAAGCCTTGTGTCAAGCAAGCTGTGGAAAGAAGAGCAAAGGCCTTTCTAGCGCCAGGGAAATGTGGAAAACACGATCTATGTAGATATTATGATGTAGATATGTAGATATTAACATTATGAGATGTGCAGCCTTTCTTGACTGTTTGCATCAATACAGTTGTAAGCCACGCACAAGTCCATACTTCTGCCGTGATGCAGAGAGTGTACATTTTTTGCTGTAAAATAACGCAAATCATAATCCAGTATTTGTATTGTGGCGGTGTAGCCACTGTGAGTATGGCATACACATGATGGTGTAGTGCGAATGTAGGCAGAATTGGAGAATTAAAGGTATTGAAGGAATGTTGCTGAGAGACATCAGAACCTATGAACCTCAGACGTGTTTAAGTGTATAATGACAGCTATGTATATCGATATGTCAATTGGGAGGGGTGTGAAAGTGTGTGCGCCTTGACCCGTCCATGTACTAGTATTCCAACAATTGTGATGTGCGTGCAAGTTGGGTTGAAAATTGAAATCAACCTCTCGCGTACATGTACCGGTATGCTCTGGCAAGCTAACAATGATGGCATCAATTGAGCATTTGACTGGGCTGGCCAGTCTGGCTGGCTGGTGAGGTGCACATGTGTGCGCATCACTGCTGACGGTTCCTTGGTTTAGCAGGCGGCGATGTGTAATCGTTTTCCACTGCCGGTATTGAAAGCGGTGTGAAATCACTGCCAGTGTTTGCAGTTACCATGACGCTGCCATTGACCATGTGCTCCATCTTGCTGCTGCTGCCGAAAGAAACTTGCGGTGTTGAACGGCTTTGGGCTCCAGCAAAGGAGGAAAGTAGTGATGGCACTGCTGCTCTGTTTGATGCTCTGGTAGTGGACATGTTTGATTCGGACAGCGGGTCAATAGAGGTCGACAACATGTAGTTGGTAGAGATACTTCGAAGTTGTTGTTGTGCGCTGGTGGCCAGAGTCATCGCTGTCTGTCGTTGATTTTTCGTCTCGACCGAGCTGGTAGTTTTGCTGAGAAACTGACTGTCCGGTTCATTTGACGGTCTCCACAGGTAGTAGAGGCGGCGGATAAACAGCGATCCAAAGATGATGTGACATTGTGAAAGTATAATGGCTGCCAGAATGACGGACTGACTGACTTGTTGTGAGAAGTAGTAGGCAGGTATCAGAATTATCCAGCAGGCTAGAATCAGTGCACTGGCCAGAAAGTAGAATGGTGCTTCGTTGAAGAAACCGGGCAATTGACGAGTCGAAAATGCCAGTACCAATGTGACTATGATCAGTGCAGATGTCCAGGTAAAGTAGCCGCCTATCCATGTGTCGTTGAACTTGCAGACAAGTCGCAGTGTTGTGTGCGTGTAGATGATCTCTGCATGTGGTGGTGAGGCTACCACCCAGAGTATGAAATAGGCGGCAGTGGTGATGGCAAGCAGAACCAATAGGAAGATTTGCGCCTTGTTACTCAGGAACTTGATTTTCCTCTTGGACAGGTGACTTGTTCGCTGGAAGACCAGTCGAAGGCGATTGGTCTTGATGGCCAGGCTGACGACATTGACAACAGGCCATATGAAGACCAGCACCTTGAGTGTGCAAGCTGTGTTGCTGGGCTTGAGAAGCAGTATGTTGACGAAGGCGAAACTGATCATAAGAGTTACGAGCTGTGCTGTGGTGAGCGTAATGTCCGCAGCCTTCACAACCAAGTGAGTTCTCTTGCTTCGGAAGAGCACCAGTGTGACGACTGCTGCAAGAACACCGACCATGCTGAACATAAAGATGAGGATAGGGCTGATGTGGTGAAAGCGTGGATACTCTAGTGGGTACAGAATGCAATGCGATTGCTCTCTGTTGGTGTAGTGACCTTTAGGACAGAGCTGACATTGATCAGTATTACCGTCACTGACTGCGTCAACGGGACAGGGTTTGCAGTCAAAGCAACACTGGCGGTAGCCATCATGATGTAGTCGACGATTGCCTGCTGAACATTGCCCTGGGCATGTTGAGCTGGTAGTAGTTATTTTCCCGATGCCATTATCACCGTTACCATCATCGTTGTCTTTACTGAGCACTGATTTCAAGTCTAGAGTTTCCATTCTCCATGCCAATCTGTTACCCCTTGCATTGGTGCTACTGCTGCGTGCAAGGACTTTGATGTGCATGCAGCTTGATGGATCGGACAACTGCTCAGTGTACATCTGTGATAGCTTTTCACGTATTTGTTCTGCAGTGAGAAAGGTACTCTCCAGTGTGTACCTTGCATAGTCGTTATCAGAGTCGTTGTAGAATCCCCGGACTGCTTTACAGATGTACGGTTGCATGCTATATTCCTCCGCAGTGCACCGGTCATGAGCTTCCTGTAAGAGTTGGTTTGTGACATTGACCACTGTGAAGATAGTACCCATGATCTGTAGAGAACGCTGAACAAGGAATTTCTTTGCTTGAGCTCGGTGTGTGGTGTCGCATGGGCGCCGTGAACTTGCGTTTGAGTTCATTGTTGGACTCAGTACTTTCACGTTGCGCCCAAATTGACATTCTCCAGGTGATAAGCAGGTCAAGCGACAATCGAATATGTTCTCCCAGACTGCTGCTAGCCATGGGTCTTGCTTTAGTTGCAACTTCGACAGTTTCAAATTGTTGAGGTTTTCCCATAGAGTTTCTTCGATGCATTCCCAGGATGGATGTGTTGAAGGCAGTGGAGCCAGCAGCCTTGGCTCCAATTTCACTGCCACCGGATGCTCAGCATCACTGCTCAGCCAGTCGTCATAGGCTGCAACGGAGTTCTCTGCAACGTACTTCCAGTCTTGGAAACCCACCCAGTTCCAATGGAGAATAGTTTTCCTGGGTGCCTTGTGTTCTTGTTCTTCCACCACCGATTTGCTATTCAGAACATTCCATATGTGCACAGTCACATCTTCATTTGCTAGAACGATGACAGTTGTTAGTGTGTTCGTACGCTTAAGTTGTTGAAAGAATTTCATGATTGACTTGCTGTTGTCTTGTGAGTGTGGATCGATGTAGTCGTCTACGGCTATACAGACATTATAGGTGCCAGCGTTGGACTCAAGGATCGACTTCAGTTTCTGATTGTGATTATCTTGTGACACAAGCACAGCTATGTGCGTCCAGTTCTGTTTGGTACATACATCCAACAGAGTTCTGACCTGCAGTTCGTAGATAGGTGTGATGCTAAACGAATAGTTGCTCTGTGGCTCATCTGAGTGATAGCGTGGCGTTGGAGTGATGTGAATGAGAGTCTGTGGCTCTTTCAGGATGAGAGAAGAGATGGTTGCTTGCGCCGCGGTGTGCGTTATTGGACCAACGATTAATGCTGGCGTGAGTGGCTGCTGCCAGTATTCCCGCTTAACTACTTGCTCCTTAGCACACTTGGGTTTTTGCTTGCAGGTGTCATTTTGTTGAATGGGCACACTGGGATGTGTTGTGTTTCCTGGGTCTTCACTGCCACTATTATCTTCTAAGCTGACGTCTTCCGGACTTTCAGGCTGCATTGTTTTTTGTGGAGGGTGATAGGCAGAGCCATTGTCTCCTTGTCCTGACTGTCCACTTTCGCTGTCATTTTGTTGTTGTGTGTTCGTTGCTGGTTTTACAGGTGTGCAGCCGGCCATTTCATTCTTTTCTTCAAGTACTCCAGACTCGGCTCTCTCAGACTCTCTACAGGTACACTTCTTCTTGTAGTTGTAGTACTTGTTGATATGTTGGTCAGTAACATACCAATGCTCATCCAGATAGTGCATCGCAACCGGTACCCCAGCACATGTGTCAATCAGTTTGTACTCAAATGACTTGTCGAGGGAAGGGACGCAGTTGGCCATCTCGAACGCCAGAGCCACTGCCTCAGCCATCGGCACTGCCTCATGTACATCCACATCTTCACATGTGTTCCTTGATGATGGTGACACATGCTTGTGCATTGGCAAA
The DNA here is from genome assembly GCF_964019385.1 of Sycon ciliatum. NCBI lineage: Eukaryota > Metazoa > Porifera > Calcarea > Leucosolenida > Sycettidae > Sycon > Sycon ciliatum. The sequence continues at coordinate 63,411,445 of NC_088643.1, forward strand.
AAGATGGTTAGTTGCAGATCAGCTTGCTTGGAGTCCACTGTCAGCACATCTCCAAGTAGAACATTGGGACGTCTGGCCGGTGTGAATTTTCCTTCTGCTTGTTTCGTGAATAAAACAACAAGTATGCTGCAGGCAAGAAGAATGGCCGAGGGTTTCCATGTCCGGCCAGCACAGATATAAACCCGGTTGAAAGCCACTGGTATTGAAGGGTGGCATGTGCCTGGGCTGCCATTATGTCTGCACCACATTTCACAAGGCTCGAACACTGCTCACGCCTCGGGCTGATATAGAGGTTGCGCCCAGCTTGGGGAGAGTTTTACCTACCGTTCTACACTCTGCTCCAGGCAATTCACTCACTCAGACATACACGCCAAGCAGCTACTTTGTTTTTAATAGACCTGCTAGAAGAAGTGGATTTTCTGTGTCTTTGTCAACAACAGCCCCAATGAATGCTGTTTGGCCACTAGCTCAGACCACCTAACCTCTCGAACGTGCACAGATATTCTGACGTGAGCAGCTCATAGTTATGACCGCTAGTGCTGCTCTCAGTCCGGGTCTCACACGTACTGTGGTCAAGTAATGCTGTGTGCTGCTGTGTGGTACCACATGATTTTAGTGCAGTCAGTTGGCATATGCAGTATGCTAACATGGTGGTGGTACTAACTTCGTATTGCCTGTGTGCATGTAGCACTGGGTCCACCATGATCTATGGCAGTCGACTCGCGGATGCGCTGTTTTAGATTTGGCGTATACTTGTGTATACTTGTTCCTCAGTACCGTGTCGTTGTCCTCCTAAGTAACACTTGGTTGCCAGAAGGTTCAGCATGATCACCTTTTTTATTGTGTGATCCAGTAATTCACTGGCATGCACGTTTAGCACACAAGAGCAGTGCAGCATTGCACCACGAACAGAGTAACCAATGTGTGCTGTGGTTGAGACATACAATCTGTTTTGATGGTCCCATCTCCACATCTCTCACACCCTTGCTCCACATCAAGAATCACTGATTCAGCTGCCTCTGCTACTGGTAATGATTGTCGTGCAGCATAGAGATGGAGTGTAGATGGCGTACTACAAGAGTATTACTAGTACTACACTTTGGATGCATCGTGCGGATCCATTCTTGGGGCATGCTTTTCTTTTCATAGTTCCTAGCACGGGATCTGTGGTAACTAAAGTGCTATTGCTGCCACATGCAATCTTCCTGTCCATTCATCAAGTTGTCCATTCTTTGCTGTGACAGAAGCCGGTCTGATGTGGTGCTGAGCATGCATATGTTCAAGAAACTTTTCACAGTTTGTACTTCAGTAGTTTTCAATGACAATGCTCAGTCAGTGAACTTGCTTGGCCTTGGACAATCACTCCTGCTGTCTTCTTTATCCTTATGTTCATGAGTTCACTACAGACTACAGTACGGATTAGGATAGAGCGAGCCCCGAAAAGCGCCCCAGTTCTTCAAGCCCAAAGCTTGCTAGCTCTGACCTGTATCAGACCCACTCAAAGTCTCGTGGATATGACCTGGACCAACAACGTCAACACTCAGTTCACACGTATATTGTGGCCGATGTATCAGATAACGTGTGAAGTTTTGGAATCATCCAGCACTCTAGAGATCAAGTGGGCGTTCGATTTTCATCTACAGGTTTAGATAGATTTGTTCATTTTCTCTACACCAAACGGTAGATTCTACTTTCCTCTACTGGCTCCACTGGGTTTGAGGGTGATACCAAGAGTATAATAATATTATACTCTTGGTGATGCTTTGTAGAAGTCAGTAGATGTTGGTAGAGGTGACCTTGTATCGATTCTGTACATGTGTGACTATGAGTGGATGCTGGTCACACTGTGACTGGTGTATTGAAATGCTGTGCGATCAAATCTATGAGTGAATGCTGGTCACACTGGTGTGTTGAAATGCTGTGCGATCAAATCTATGAGTGAATGCTGGTCACACTGGTGTGTTGAAATGCTGTGCGATCAAATCGACAGGGTGGTAAAGATCTCCATGTAGACTGAGCCTGTTCAGTCGCACAAAGACTTGCAACTCACCAGCCTGTGGCATCTGCCGCAACTAGCGTTACTACACCATACTGCTAGCGAACGGTACATACAAGTACGCCGTGATTTACAAGCTAAGCTGCTGATTACTAGTACCCGGAAGTAGCAGGGTTCTCGCCAAAGCGACATAGGGGGTGGGGGTGCTACAGCCTTCTTCACGAGTTTTTGACCGTTCTCTTTGAAAATGAACACGCCACCCTGCAGAGTGCGAGCGCCATCTTTTTTTTTAATACATGTAAGCATGATGAGTACATATCATGTAGTAGCAGAGCATTGTACATGTACGAGTCATTGCATCCTATAATCATCACTTTATACCTCTGAAAACCATACTTATACGCATAAATTCCGAAATTTTGGAATGTTACGCATCGGAGCTTCAAGCTTCGATAATAACAGTGTATTGCCTATGATGTCATAAATATCCAACCGGCCGGAACTTCACAGCATGGAAAAATAAAATCACGCAACCACATCACTCGTACAGGTGCCTTTTTTAGTGAAGCGAGACTGCAGATGTGACAGGAAATGAATCATTCCCAAAGTATCCACCAACACGTAATGGCAGGGCGGGTGGGACACTGTTATATCTCGCTCTCAGCTCCTAGCACAACTCCCACTTCCCGTCACAATGTACCATTGCTAGCGAAATGGGAAATTGGGTCAACCTGGTACGCGTATATGGTCAACACCTACAGTACATGCTGTGATAATCATTTATTTGCAGCATACAGCCTATGCCCAGGCCTCACCACCACTGCCGTTTCCGTGCTGCCTTTTCGATACATACGTATGTACACTGTATATCATGTGCACATTCACATGTCTGAAGGTTTGTGGTTTTTCAATAAAAAAAATAAAAAAAATAAAAAAAATGGCACACTACCCGAGGCTGCTGTGCACCTGGTTAGGGTTAGTGGCTAGGCTAGCCATGACATTCCGCTTCGTCAGTGCTTCAACTGCTGTCGTTATTCAACCACTGAGTTCAATATTAGTTTATGAAGTTACCAGTGGTTACTGTGAACGCATTGTGGATCTACATTTTAGAGGGGTGCGTTCGAATTGCCTTCTTCAACTTTTCGAACAAATTCTCGTCCGATCCGATCGACCATCCCCGCGGGAATATTCCAAACTCTTCAGAACTAATCCACCTCTCCCATCGGATGACGTGACGTTGTGGAGTTTCGAGGAGACTTTCGTTTTTTGAAGAGGCCAATAAGCTACCTCTTCAGAAATGCAAAACTCCTCGAAAAGTCAAAGAGTGGCAATTCGAACGCGCCCTAAAATGTGTGGCTCAAGACAAGACTGGGACTACCGGTTTACATACCAAGGTCGTTCCTTTTTGTGCTTCAAGACAACTCAATCTCACACGTTTTGTTGAAAGTCATAAAATCATTTTCCATCACCTAAGTCCTTGGCCTGGATTCACTGCATGCCCGACTCGACTGTAAGCTGTACTTGTACATTGTACAATGTAGATCTACTCACTTCATTTCCTTGCCAAGGGAAGGGCCTTGGCGGCATGCCAGATAACTAACTACAGTTGTCCCTCTATAATCCGGCACCATTTGTGCCGCGAAAATCTGCTGGATTAGGGAGGGTGCTGGATTAACAAAATTTGATTTACTGCTGCAATGTGCATGAAGAGGACATTTTGGCTACTGAAAATTGTGCTGGTTTATCGAGGGTGCTGGATTAGAGAGGGACGACTGTACTAGTACTAACTACTGTTACTTATACTTATAGCGGCTTGATCTAGCATGATGATGCAGATCCGGTAGATCTTCGTACCGACTGTAGATCTACTCCAGACTTCAGTGATCAGAGATGAAGAACGGATGTTTCTAGCAACAGGTTGAACCGTTCCGAGTTCAGGCAAAGCGGGCACGGAGAAGCAGATGGTGGTGTGAAGCTCCGGATTGCAAGGTCTTGAACTTCGGGTTCAGTGTTGACTCATCACTCAGCAACTGGTCTGGAGAGCTAGAGTGGAGTGGTGAGGCCTGTTTTCACAGGACGAGGCCACGAGCTGCCTGCAGGAAGCCTATGCCATCATGAATGCTAGCAGCGCTTGCTGTGGTCCAACAGTACAGATAGCCACGGGCGGCAGTAACCAACACCGACCGTCCACCATGGTCCACCATGGTCCACGAGTTCCTCGCGAAGTGCCGGAAGGAAAACGCAAAGTGCAAGACGGTCGCATGCGATGTTGCTGCTAGGCGCTGCTTTGCAACACCACCATTACATCGCGTATCGGCGCCAGCGGGCAGCCAGTGAGTAACTATGCTGCCTAGCGCCTATTGACTGATCAGTCTTCGTACTGACACCCCTTTCGTTAGAACTACACCTAAATAATAATTACTAACATACATTTCTTGTTTGTTATCAGAATGGAGGACAGGAAGCTCTTACCGTTATGCCACCACATGATCAAACTTCAGCTCAGAAGTCCGTAGCGAGGTGAGGGTTGACGAGTTACGTTACGTTGTGTGCAGTTATCAACCTCTTCCCCGAAATCGAGACCTTTGACTGGAAGACCCCTCAGTATGGTCAGAGGAAACGTTCCCACGCCTTTTAAATATTACAATAAAGCAGTACCTTTCTTGGAGACAGGACTTATCAGGGAAAGAAAAACTACAAATCTCAAGCTATTCTTCACCATCATCGATAAGGACTCCGAAATTCATGAACCAGTTTTCGGGCATTCTCTTCAAATGAAATAAAAGCAATCAGAACCAATGACACATAGGGATAAGTAGCATCACAAGGGTGGTACCCATTACAACTAGGTGATAAATTTAGTGAAGAATTTATGCATAAGGGGAGATAAGAAAAAAAACTGAAAACTGGTTCATGAATTTCGGATGATGATGATGATGATGGTGAAGAATAGCTTGAGATTTGTAGTTTTTCTTTCCCTGAGAAAGTAGTACAGTGCTGTATTCTGTGACTATGTCAAGCACAGCCCTACACCTCTGAATTATTGTTAACGTCGAATTATCAGCAGAAATCCCTCACGTTTTCTGTCGCGCAACTGAGAAGAGTAGCCAGAAGACCACGTGGATAAAAAATGCATGATCCCATACCATGATCCCATACCATGCACATACTTACAGTAAGTTACACTGTAGAAGGAATGTGCAAAGGTGCAACTCGTTAGTTATCAGTGCCTGTCGGTTGACTATTCAGTATTGTCGCCGCACTACATTGCATGCTTGCTAGGTTTCTGCACACTTACACCTTGTGTCATTCTTTCTATGAGCGGCATGGAAAAGAAAGAAAAATAAAGATTCGCGGTTCTCGTGAGACTCGGCTGGAGACCAAATTTTCCACATCCGCTGGGACGCCACCACCCTCAAAGATCAAGGCGCAGATGCAGCTCCTAAAGCGGTGGGAGGTGAGTAGATCAGACCCACCACCAAAGTGGTCAAAGACCGAAAATCCCATTTGCTGCATCCATGCTTCCCTCGTGCCAGGCCACGAGTTCCCAATTAACTGTGGGTCGCAGCACGGCTGGAAAAAAATCCTTCCGCTTCCAAGCAGGACTTGAACCTGGTACCCTCTGTTTCTGAATCATGGTCTTGGACCAGCCCACTATGCCTGCCTGCGGGGCAGCATGAGGTGACGCATTTTACCGTTGTTGTTTTTTGGCTACTCTTCTTCGCGCTATTCTATTACCTCTCTGCGGCTGTATTTAATTCTTTGTTCTTGTTCCTTTGATTTTTCTTGTATTCCACCTGATGGGAAGGCATGAAAGTCTACTCGTGGAAACCGTTTGAAAATGTTGCATGTGCAGAAGCTGTAAAGTTTGAGCTGTAGTCGGGATGGTACAGTGCTGCTCAACACAGCCGGGTGTGAGTCATGTAATGCCGGGTGCTGTGCAGCCCAGGGAGCCCTACACATATGTGTGCATGTGTAGGGCTCCCTGATGTAGCCTCAGGCCTGCCAACACGAGGCCGTGCACCGTGGAGGGAGTCCTCTCCCCCCCCCCACCCCTCCGTGCTGTGCACACGTGCAGGCCGTGCCGGTAGACTGATTTATTTATGCGGCCATACTGTGCAGAGTCTGGCTGTAGATCTACCAATGACATCATTCTACTGTGTCTGTTGTCTGGCCTTCCACATTATGCAGGCACCACTACGCAAATTCGTTTTTGAAGCAGGCTGCGTTTGATGTTAACACCAAGAGGAAGCATTGGACACCGATTTTGATGAGGACTGATGTATACGACCTTGCCGATGCTGAGCTGGAGAAGGTCACTAGCAATGTGCATCAGAGTCTGGAAAAAGGCCCCTGAACCGAAGTTCCCTACCGGTGCTGATTTGGATGCCCCGTTTGCCCGTTGATGAGCCAGAGGTCACCTGAGTGTGTAGGTAAGTGTCATGCCACTGCTGTTATGTCACAGTGTCCATACGCCATGGTAGATCATGCGTCTGGATACCTCGTAATCATGCGACCCTGGCAGTACGTAATAAATCATAACTCAGCTGCTGTGTATTTGACATTGTATGGGAGTGCCGCAATAGAAGCAAGGGTTCAGTCTCCTAGCAGCAACTTCCAGCTAGCCCAAGAGTTATAGCATTTACAGTTCTAAACACAGAATATGTGCAGTGTAGATTTTAGATATACTGTGACCAGTATTCAAGGTTTTTCTGCAGTAAAATATTCTCTGTGTGTGTGGGGGGGGGGGGGGGGGGCGGGGGAGGCAACTGATACCAAACAGAGATATACTGTAATTTCACAAATTTTCGGTATACTTTTATTTTCGGTACTTTCGGTGCGTCTGTTTCATACCTAAAATTTCAATACACCGAACAAACACTAACACACATAATCCAATAGGGAACTGCTTCTCTGTACCGAAAATTTCTGTTCACCTAACGTAGCCTGTTGCCCTCATACCGAAAATATTGAGCACCGAAAATTTCTGAAATTAGAGTAAGTGCCTAACGAGAGAGGTACATGACATTGTAGATACGAGAGCATTTGTCTACATATCCACTCTTGAGCCAGGCTATGTCAAGTTCATGGTGAAATCTCTACTGGTGCCTCCGTGTGTCGCTTCATTTCGCAAGGCACTGGCGTTACAGCTACATGTATGAAGTGAGAGGCAGTTGTTATACCTGCAATTCAAACGGTTCATTCTTGTCTCCTTTTGTAGCCAAGAGTAGCGCAAACATCGATTCCTGGGGCGCTCCAGGATCGAAAATAGCGTTCAAGAAACCCACCTTCTGTCGAAATTTGATTCAAGCCCGTGCGAGGCAAAGTGCAAATATTTGATTGGAGACGACTTCTTCCATGTGGCTGACTCCCTTCGCGGATCTCAGTGGTTTTTCTTGCCGCGCCAGCTCATGCGCAGCGATGCTGGCGAACACGTGACAACACTGGAAGTCGTAACAATTGTCTATGCCTATGCTCCAATTCTGTTCTTCAGAACGACGTGCTACTGTCCGACGGCTTTTCATAGGAAACGCTGTTCTTTTCTGTCGAACTTGTTTCAGGACAGCTGCAGCGACTGACAACATCTTCACTAGAAGATAAAGATAAAGTGTAATGACAGATGACTGTCTTTGTGTTGATCCAGTGTTTTGGTGAAGTGAACTGGTCTGTTTGAGGGCCCGGTCACACATGCACTCGAAAGTAGCGGATCCGCTGAAGCGACGTCGCAGGAGCGAAAAATACCATGGCAACGGCGAAAAGCGGAACTTCCGCTTCAGCGGAAACTCCAATCCGCTTCCTCCAAAATTTTCGAAGCGAGACTGTCGCTTCTGAGGTTTCACTTCAGCGGAAAACACCACGGTCTGCTGTATATGGACTTGCTACGAGAAATTTGTATGCGTATGACGTCCATGCAACAACAGTGCGTGCAAGATAGTCATTGACCTCGTCTATTCTCCGTACCGTATGCGCACCACAGTCCACTTTACTCCCATTTTCCGCCAAAGTAGGAGTTTGCCATGTTTTATGTGTGACCATACACACGTGGTTTCGCTGGAGCGACACCAGGCTCGCTGTCGCAGAAACTCAACGCCGAAGCGAACTCCAGTGCATGTGTGACCGGGCTCTAACATGTACATGGCCACGTACCTGTGTTTCGTTGATGCAAATAAAATCTGCAAAAATAATCAGCATGCGATTTCGAGCATTTTGACCGTCATATCAGTGCATGGGGCTGCATTTGGATAATTAGAAGTTCTGGATAATTCGAAGTTGTTGCCTGGCAATTCGAGGTTCGAATTAAAGGGAGTCTACCTGTATGTGAGATGCCTTACAAGGTCCAGACATACTATACAGACCGCGCCATCCAGCAAAGTACGTTCAAGGCGCCTGAAAAAGGTCCATGCACAGTGCCTTGCACAGTCCGGGCCATGACACCTTGGGCAGTGGCAGTCCACATGCCTTCCTAGGTCCGAATGTGAATATGCATGGTGTGGAGTTTTCATTGTATTCCATGCCCCAGTAGGCAGGGCCATAAAGAATGAGTATACATTTTCTTTTTATACTCAATCTCCGGGAAGCTTGGGTGTTTTGACCTTCTCAGTAAGTCAGGTCTCCTCACTCAGTGCTCAGAGTCACTAGTTAAAACCGATAGCAATCGCAAGTCCAGTGAACAAGAAAGCATCTTTAAACCGGCTCAATGCAGCAGTGTCAGAGTGCTCTAACTGCAAGAAACACAGTGGTCTTATTCTTTTGTTTCTTGCATTTTCTCTGTAAGAGAACATCATTATACCAGAACTAAACCAGGAACTAACGTAACCAAAACTGTTTCAAATAATTGGAAAGGAAAAAATAGGCAGACCAGCAACAAAAAAAGACTCTTGTCTTCAGTGTTGCGCATGCTCGTACCGTCGTAATGCACAATTAGATGACAATTTTGGGGAATGTCATCACAAAATACCGTGATTGAATATTGGGTAGTTCAACACGTTAAAAGCACAAGTTCAGGCAAATGCCACGGCCGGCAGAGAGGGTATTTATGCTAAGCACAAATCATACAAATGAACCGGCATGCAGTACTGTGTTGTCACGTTGTACTTGAAACAGCTGTGGCGAGTATGGCATGCTTTTTTAAAGGTGTAGTGCCAATCAAGGGCAGAGTTGGACAATTGAAAGTATAATTAAATTTGTGGATGCCATCTTCAGTAATGGAAAGTATCTGAAGAAGCATGAGAAAAAGAATTTAGCACAGCTCATAGGAGTTCGATACATGTTGTGGTGTATTGTGATTGCCATGTACATAGTTATGCCAATTCGGAGATGTGTGAGCATGGTCCGACCTCGGTCCATCCGTGTGTACAAGGACATGTCACTGTCGATATGTTACTCAAGTCGGTGCGCTTGAAGTGCGTGTTTGTGTGTGTGTGTGTATGTGTGTGTGTGTGTGTGTGTGTGTGTGTGTGTGTGTGTGTGTGTGTGTGTGTGTGTGTGTGTGTGTGTGTGTGTGTGTGTGTGTGTGTGTGGAAGTCAAGTTTTGCTCAATCCGTTACGTACGTGGATGTCCTTGCATGCTATGCTAACATTGGTGCCATTTTGCCCTTTGGCGAGGCTCGCGCAGGTTGTCTGCGGCTGAGATTGGCCAGGCCGGCATACGAGGTTTTCATCACTGCTGACGGTTCCTTGATTTAGTAGGCTGCGATGGGTAATCATTTTCCACCGCAGGGATTGAAAGCGCCAGCGGTGCTAAGTCACTATCAGTGTTTGCGGAAAACGTGCTGTTGCCATTGACCGTTTGCTCCATCTTGTCGCTGCCGAAAGATGCTTGCGATGTCGAGCGGCTTTGAGCTCTAGCAAAGGATGAAAGTGGTGGTGGCGCTGTTGTTGTGTCCGGTGCTTTGGCAGAGGACACGTTCGATTCTGACGGACGGTCAACAGAGGTCGACAGCACGTGGATGGTAGAGATACTGCGTAGTTGCAGTTGTTGTGCGCTGGTGGCAAGAGTCAATGCCGTATGCCGCTGACTTTTGTTCTGAAATGAACTGGTAGATTTGCTGAGCAACTGACTCTCCGGTTCATTTGACGGTCTCCACAGGTAGTAGAGGCGGCGGATAAACAGCGATCCAAAGATGATGTGACATTGGGAAAGTATAATGGCTGCCAGAATGACGGACTGACTGACTTGTTGTGAGAAGTAGTAGGCAGGTATCAGAATTATCCAGCAAGCTAGAATCAAGGCACTGGCCAGAAAGTAGAATGGTGCTTCGTTGAAGAAACCGGGCAAGCGACGAGTCGAAAATGCCAGTACCAAAGTGACTATGATCAGTGCAGATGTCCACGAAAAGTAGCTACCCATCCATGCATCGTTGAACTTGCAGACAAGTCGCCGTGTTGTGTGCGTGTAGATGATCTCAGCATGTGGTGGCGAGGCTACCACCCAGAGTATGAAATAGGCGGCAGTGGTGATGGCAAGCAGAACCAATAGGAAAACTTGCGCCTTGTTACTTAGGAACTTGATTTTCCTCTTGGACAGGTGACTTGTTCGCTGGAAGACCAGTCGAAGGCGATTGGTTTTGATGGCCAAGCTGACGACATTGACAACTGGCCATATGAAGACCAGCACCTTGAGTGTGCAAGCTGTGTTGCTGGGCTTGAGAAGGAGAATGTTGACGAAGGCGAAACTGATCATAAGAGTTACGAGCTGTGCTGTGGTGAGCGTAATGTCCGCAGCCTTCACAACCAAATGAGTTCTCTTGCGTCGGAAGAGCACCAGTGTGACGACTGCTGCAAGAACACCGACCATGCTGAACATAAAGATGAGGATAGGGCTGATGTGGTGAAAGCGTGGATACTCTAGTGGGTACGGAATGCAATGCGATTGCTCTCTGTTGGTGTAGTGACCTTTAGGACAGAGCTGGCATTGATCAGTATTACCGTCACTGACTGTGTCAACAGGACAGGGTTTGCAGTCAAAGCAACACTGGCGGTAGCCATCGTGATGTAGTCGACGATTGCCTGCTGAACATTGCCCTGGGCATGTTGAGCTGATAGTACCAATACTCACGACGTCATTGTCACCGCTACCATCATCGTTGTCTTTACTGAGCCCTGATTTCAAGTCTAGAGTTTCCATTCTCCATGATGTGGCATTGCCACTCTCATTAGCGTTACTGCTGCGTGCAAGGACTTTGACTTGCATGCAGCTTGATGGATCCGACAACTGCTCATTATACATCTGTGATAGCTTTTCACGTATTTGTTCTGCAGTGAGAAATGTACTCTCCAGTGTGTACCTTGCGTAATAACTATCAGTGTCGTTGTAGAATCCCCAGAATGCTTTACAGATATGCGGTTGAGTCTTATATTCCTCCGCAGTGCACCTGTTATGGGCTTCCTGTAGGAGTTGGTTTGTGACATTGACCACTGTGAAGATAGTACCCATGATCTGTAGAGAACGCTGAACAAGGAATTTCTTTGCTAGAGCTCGGTGTGTGGTGTCGCATGGGCGCCGTGAACTTGCGTTTGAGTTCATTGTTGGACTCAGTCCTTTCACGTTGCGCCCAAATCGACATTCTTCAGGTGATGAGCAGGTCAAGCGACAATGGAACATGTTCTCCCAGACTGCTGCAAGCCATGGGTCTTGCCTTAGCTGCGACTTTGACAGATTCAAATTGTTGAGGTTCTCCCATAGAGTTTCTTCGATACCATCCCAGGATGGATGTGTTGAAGGCAGTGGAGCCAGCAGCCTTGGCTCCAGATTCACTGCCACCGGAAGCTCAGCACCACTGCTCAGCCAGTCGTCATTGGCTGCAACAGAGTTCTCTGCAACGTACTTCCAGTCTTGGAAACCCACCCAGTTCCAATCGAGAATAGTTTTCCTGGGTGCCTTGTGTTCTTGTTCTTCCGCCAACGATTTGCTATTCAGAACATTCCAAATGTGCACAGTCACATCTTCATTTGCTAGAACGATGACAGTTGTTAGTGTGTTTATATGCTCGAGTCGGTGGAAGAATTTCATGATTGACTTGCTGTTGTCTTGTGAGTGTGGATCGATGTAGTCGTCTACGGCTATACAGACATTATAGGTGCCAGCATTGGACTCAAGGATCGACTTCAGTTTTTGATTGTGATTATCTTGTGACACAAGCACAGCTATGTGAGTCCAGTTCTGCTTGCTACATACATCCAACAGAGTTCTGACCTGCAGTTCGTAGTTCGGTGTGATGGTAAACGAATAGTTGCTCTGTGGCTCATCTGAGTGATAGCGTGGTGTTGGAGTGATGTGAAGGAGAGTCTGCGGCTCTTTCAGGATGAGAGAAGAGATGGTTGCTTGCGCCACGGTGTGCGTTACCGGGCCAATCACTACTGCTGGCGTGAGTGGCCGCAGCCAATGTCCCCGCTTAACTACACGCTCTTTAGCACACTTGGGTTTTTGCTTGGAAGTGTCATTTTGTTGAACAGATACAGTTGGATTTGTACTGGTGTCACCACTGCCACTATTGTCTGCTAGGCTGACATCTCCGTTTTCAAGCTTCGATGCATCTTGGGGAGGGATGTAGAATGGCCTGTGACCTCCTTGTCCTGGCTGTTCCCGTTCAGGGCCATCAGGATTTCCCGTTTCTGATGTTTTGTGGATAGGTGTGCAGCTTGCCATTTCATTATTCTCTTTAAATGCTCCAGGCTCAGCTCTCTCAGACTCGCTGCAGCTGCAGTTGTTCTTGGATGCATAGTACCGACCTGTATGCTTGTCAGTAACGTACCATTTCTCATCCAGATAGTGTAGCGCAACCGGCACCCAGGCACATGTGTCAATCAGTTGGTACTCGAACGACTTGTCGAGGGGAGGGTGGCAGTTGACCATCTCGAATGCCAGAGCCACTGACTCAGCCATCGGTACTGCCTCGTGTACATCCACACCATCGCATTTGTTCCTTGATGATGGTGACACATGCTTGTGCATTGGCAAAAAGACGGTTAGTTGCAGATCAGCTTGCTTGGAGTCCACTGTCAGCACATCTCCAAGTAGAACATTAGGATCTTTGGCTGGTGTGAATTTTCCTTCTGCTTGTTTCTTACTTACAACCATCAGCAGAATACTAACAAAAAGAATTGCCGAGGACTTCCATATCCGGCCGGCACTGGTGTAAGTCGAATTGAAGAACACCGGTATTGCAGAGCGGTACATACCTGGCAGTTTATTATGCCTGGAGCACATTCTGGGGTTCTTGGACTTAGCTCATCATATGCGTGGCTTACACAGAAATGGCACCCAGTTCAGTGGGAGTGATACTCAGGTAGACACACGTGCTGAGCTCCTTCTTGGGATAGGTATTCCTGACAGTAGTTCTTGTCTCTTTCCGTAGAGCATACAGCACCAACACTAATGTCATCCGGGCAGTAATCCAATCTCTCAAATGTGCACAGAAATTCTGAGTCCAGTGGCTTAGTTGTGCTTGGGTTTAAGATGTGAATCCTACTGTGTACTTATTCCTCAGTACTGGCTCATTGTCTTCCTAGTCGTCAGCAGGTTCAGCGTGATGGCCTTTCATTTGTCTTTCAGTAATTCATTGGCGTGAGCGTTTATTCTACAAGAGCATTACAGTATTGCACCGTAAACAGGGCACCCGGTGTGTGTGTGTGTGTGTGTGTGTGTGTGTGTGTGTGTGTGTGTGTGTGTGTGTGTGTGTGTGTGTGTGTGTGTGTATGTATATGAGTGTTGTGCTGTGATTGAGAAGGACAATCTGGTAGATTGTGCAGCGCCTGCCCCCCCCCCCCCCCCTCCTCTGTTTATCACTTTATGTCCACCTCATTGCAGTTACTGCTGGAAATTATGATCGTGTGGCACTCACCAAGCTCACCGTGATGGACTGCGTAGACACATCCTTTCCTCGTAGCGACACATCCATTCCTGGCAGCTGTCTTCTTGTGTCACCATTGATTTCCTTGTTTGTGTGTCTAGTGAACTAAGTTAAGTGTCTAGCACAAATCAGCTGGCCATTCATTGCCCTATTCTTTGCCTGCACGTAACGCCGGTGGTAGGATGATGTCAGTTTCTTCAGCCAGTGCGTACAGTACACTGATTTATGTGTCGCAGTATACTGAGTACTCAGCTAGTGTCATGGTTGTGTTACTGGGGCACTTGATGGAGAGCTGGTGATCAGAGCTGACAGAGGGTCTGGTGTCGTGCTGAACATAATGTTCAGGAAGTAAATGCTGGCAGTGTGTTATCACTGTTGGCATGGCCAGTTCATGCAGTGAGCATAGCATGAGCTAACACACTCAGTTCAGATCAAATCGTAACATCTGCAGTATTGCATCACTTGCTAAAGGAGAGTGGTGATTTACAATGCACATTTTGGCGTGGAGAGTGTAAAGAGTGTTGAGGAATAGCGTGATGGCGATTGATGTACACTTCTAAAACGCAGTGCTGTGTTTGAACAGGCTGAGTAAGGAAACCGATCTTCATGGAAAGCAGCGCAAGGACATATGGGGGGGGGGGGGAGTGCAGAGCATGCGTCCTAAAATACAAAGTAAATTATGTTATAACCATGGCGATTGCCTTGCGAGTGCTCCAGAGTTCAAGATTCCCATCAAGCAGAGAGAGATGGATGTGCACACTGGTTCACCTCCACGGCATGTGGACTTTGACTTGTGTTTAGCGAGCAATGTGCACTGTACAACTTTCTTATCTTTAAATTGCCACGGTACGTTTGCCGCAATGTCGCGTGTTAATTAAAGGCGGGCTTTTTCCTGTAAAAGCCGATGCCAGGGCAAGGCTTCTATTCAAACCAGGCAGTTCTATGTATGTCAACACTAGAACCAGGCTTACATGCCAACAGTGTACCTTGAAAATCAGGCTTGTATTCAAAACAGGCACTTTCTGCTATGAGACAGGCTTCAATACAAGACTTCTACGTTATGGGTTAAGATTGAGTTTGGTGTGTTTGTTCTGGCATACCAAGAGTGGTGCACGTGTCCTTTCCTGTAGCTGGGCTGGCTGGTGCACACGACGGAGCTGGACATGCTCACACTGTGTCTATCGCTGACTACCAATCTAGTTGGTGGGTGAGTTTGCCATGTGGTACAGTTATCAATAATATTGGCGAGAGCGAAGGCAGTGTGATCTGGCTGCTCATATGGCTTGAAACTATGCTGCTTCCGTTGGATGTGTAGTCCACCCTCTCGCCATAGCGATAGTACTCATGGTGCGGACCACCTTAAAGCGCTGGTGCTGCATGAGAGTAATGGTGATCCGATGTGGCTGTTCTGTCTGCTACCTTGGCAGTGGGCAGGGAGTTGGAATAGATCTTGCGTAACCTTGTTGAGCTTATTGGAGTTGCTTCGGAGTCGTTGTCCACCGCAGGCCAGAGGCATTTTTAGCTGCTGTCCACCTTTGCTTTCAGTCGGCCTACCGTTTTGTCTTTCCCAGGAACTTACTGTCAGCTTCGCTCAAGGGTCTCCACAGGTAGTAGAGACGGCGGATAAACAGCGATCCAAAGATGATGTGACATTGGGAAAGTATAATGGCTGCCAGGAGGATAATCTGATTGACTTGTTGTGAGAAATAGTAGGCAGGTACAAAGAAAATCCAGCAAGCTAGAATCAGTGCACTGGCCAGAAAGTAGAATGGTGCTTCGTTGAAGAAACCGGGCAATTGACGAGTCAGGGTTGCCAGTGATAGCGTCACCATGATCAGGGTTGAAGTGCATGCAAAGTAACCACCCATCCAAGCATCATTAAACTTGCATCGTAGCCATTGTACTTTGTGTGCATCGGAGTAGATGTCAGTGATTTCCACGTGTGGTGCTGACACCATCACCCAGGCGATGAAGTAGGCTAAAATGACAGTGGCCAACAGAACCAATAGCAACACCTGACTGCTGTTGCCAAGGAACTTGACTCTTCTCTTGGACATACGCGCAGTCTGGAAGACCATACGCAGGCGATTTGTCTTGACAGCCAGGCTGACTATGTTGACAACTGGCCATACTAAGACGAATAGCACCTTGAGTGTGCAAGCAGTATTGCTCGGCTTCAGAAAGAGAATGTTGACGCTGGCAAAGCTGATGGCAAGGGTCACCAGTTGTGCGGCGCTGAGGGTAAAGTCAGCAGACTTCACTACCAAGTGATCTCGCTTGCGATAGAAGAGCACAAGTGTGGCAATGGTCGCAAGAACACCACTGAGGCTGAGTAGGATGATGGTAATGGAACTGGTCTGATACATTTGTAGCGGATACTGTGGTGGGTCAGGATGTGGCCTGCAGTCAAAGCAACATTGGCGGTAGCCATCATGATGTTGTCGTTGATAGCCTGCTGGACAGTGCCCTGGGCCGCATGTTGAGCTGATGTTACTGAGTTTAGCGACAACATGCGGAGCACTACCATCACGGCCGCTGTCCTTGAACCCTGGCTTCCAGTCCAGGGTCTCCATTCTCCATGATGAGATATCGCCATTCTCATTGATTTTACTGCTACGTGCAAGGACTTTGACTTGCATGCAACTTGATGGATCGGACAGCTGCTCATTATACATCTGTGATAGCTTTTCTCGTATTTGTTCTGCAGTGAGAAATGTACTCTCCAGTGTGTACCTTGCGTAATAACTATTGGTGTCGTTGTAGAATCCCCAGAATGCTTTACAGATATGCGGCTGAGTCTTATATTCCTCCGCAGTGCACCTGTCATGGGCTTCCTGTAGGAGTTGGTTTGTGACATTGACCACTGTGAAGATAGTACCCATGATCTGTAGAGAACGCTGAACGAGGAATTTCATTGCTTGAGGAGAGTGTGTGGTGTCGCATGGGCGCCTTGAACTTGCATTTGAGTTCATTGTTGGACTCAGTCCTTTCATGTTGCGCCCAAATTGACATTTTTCAGGTGATAAGCAGGTCAAGCGACAATCGAACATGTTCTCCCAGACTGCTGCAAGCCATGGGTCTTGCCTTAGCTGCGACAGTGACATGTTCAAAATGTTCAGGTTCTCCCATAGAGTTGCTTCGATGCCATTCCAGGATGGATATCCTGAAGGAAGTGGAGCCAGCAGCCTTGGCTCCACTTTCACTGCCACTGGAACCCCACTGCCACTTCCCAACCAGTCATAGTCTGGAGCAATGTTCTCTGCCACATACTTCCAATCTTGGAACCCGACCCATTGCCAAGCTTGAATATTGTGCAAGTAACTGTTGACATGTTCTGTTTCATTCGCAACCAAATCTGTAGTTAGTAAGACGTTCCAAATGTGGACAGTAGCATCTTCATCTGCCAGAACGACGACAGTGGTAAGTGAGGTCATGCGCTTGAGTTGCTGAAAGAAATGTACGAAATCTACGATTAGGTTACTGATGTTTTTTTGCTGGTGATCGATGTATCCAACTTTGGCTATACAAATGTTGTAATATTCAGCACTGGTATCGAGGATCGATTTCAGTTTCTGATTGTGCTCATCTTTAGACACAAGCACAGCTATGTGAGTCCAGTTCTGCTTGCTACATAAATCCAACAGAGTTCTGACCTGCAGGTCGTAGGTTGGTGTGACGGTAAACGAATAGTTGCTCTGTGGCTCATCTGAGTGATAGCGTGGTGTTGGGGTGATGTGAAGAGTAGTCTGCGGCTCTTTCAGGATGAGAGAAGAGATGGTTGCTGGCATCACGGCGTGCGTTATTGGACCAATCACTACTGCTGGTGTGAGTGGCCGCAACCAGAGTTTCCGCTTAACTACACGCTCCTTAGCACACTTGGGTTTTTGCTTGCAGGTATTATTTTGTTGAATGGGCACAGTTGGATATGTACTGGTGTCACCACTGCCACTATTGTCTGCAAGGCTGACTTCTCCACTTTCACGCTCCGATGGACCTTGCAGAGGGTAGTAAAATGGCCTGTGGTCCCATTGTCCTGGCTGTTCCCTTCCAGAGTCATGGGGATTTCCCGTGTCTAGTGTTTTTTTGATAGGTGTGCAGCTTGCCAAACCGTCCGGTTCATTAAATGCTCCAGGCTCAGCTCTCTCAGACTCTCTGCAGCTACAGTTTTTCTCGGATTCATAGTAGCGGCTTGTATGCTTGTCAGGAACATACCATTGCTCAACCAGATAGTGCAGCACCACCGACGCCCAAGCACATGTGTCAATCAGTCTGTACTCAAATGACTTGTTGAGGGTAGGAAGGCAGTTGACCATCTCGAACGCCAGAGCCACTGCCTCAGCCATTGGTACAGCCTCGTGTACATCCACATCATCACATTTATTCCTTGATGATGGTGACACATGCTTGTGCATTGGCAAAAAGACGGTTAGTTGCAGATCAGCTTGCTTGGAGTTCACTGTCAGCACATCTCCAAGTAGAACATTAGGATCTTTGGCTGGTGTGAATTTTCCTTCTGCTTGTTTCGTACTTAAAACCATCATCAGAACGCTGAGAAGGAGAGTGTATTTCCACATCTGGCCTGTACAGATATGCGTCTGGTTGGAAATTGCGGGGATTAATGAGTGGCACACATGTGTTCCTAGCCTGCCGTTGTGCCTGGTGCACATTTTGAGATCATTCAAGTTAGACACTACTCACTCAGCCCATGCATGGCATGACACACACTGAGAAGTGAGGCTGACCAGTTGAGGGACACGCTTACCCGCCGCTCAACTCTCTGCTTTGGGCAAACTACTCTACAGACACACTTGCCTCTGAGCGTCTTCTTTTTGTAGACCTGCTACAATAAGTGGCCCTTTTTGTGGCTTTGCGAACCCCAGCACTGAACAACATGTTGCTTGCATAGCCACTAGCTCAGACTACCTAGCCGTTCTAATGACCCAGCACACAGGCTGTGATTCTGAGTGGAGTAGGTTAATTTATCCTTGTTCCTACTTTGATAGTGGTTCTTTGGTCAATGCTTGTTTGGTGACATCTTGAGTGGTTTGTGTTGCGATTGCCTAACCTTAATTGCTCTTATTTAGCACTACATGTGTGTGTGTGTGTGTGTGTGTGTGTGTGTGTGTGTGTGTGTGTGTGTGTGTGTGTGTGTGTGTGTGTGCGTGTTAGCTTTGTGGCCGCTGTGTGCTATGGAAGTCAAGGATATGCGGTTTTAGACTTGTAAGTTGTATCCTGCTGTATACGTGTTCCTCAGTACTGGGTCATTGTCCTCCTAAGTTAGTTGCCAGAAGGTTCAGTGTGATCACCTTTCTAGTGTGTGATCCAGTAATTCATTGACATGCATGTACGTACTGTGCATCTTACATAGCAGCTTTGCAGTACTGTCCCAGGACCAGGATGGCCAGCATGTTTTGTGGTCGAATTTTAAAATGTCCAACTGTGTTGCCCCCCCCCCCACACACACACACACGCCCACGCACACTCTTTCTCTATATCCATTTACGCTCATATAGTGCTGATAATGATATGTGGGTGCGCAGCATTGTGATGGAGTGTACAATGTAGGTATGATTGCGCAGCATTGTGATGGAGTGTACAATGTAGGTGCATCGCATACTAGTTGATGGGAATCGACCATTGGCAGCTGTGTTCTTTTGTTACGGTTCCTAGCATCCAAGGGAATAGCAAGGCATTGGGGTAACAGTTCCTTAAAACGGGCGGAGTTATCCACACAGCGAGCTAGAGGGTGTAAATCATTCCACAGCTTAGCACATTGGAAGGAAGCGCCATCACGGGCAATGTGCATGATTTTAGAAGAATGGAGAGCCGGTGATCAGAACTGACAGTGATCAGAACTGACAGAAAGTCTGGTGTTGTAATGAGCCTATGTTCAGGAAGTATGTGTTGCAAGTGGGGTACCTATGTTGACAAGGCCAATTCTTGCACTGAGCACATGGTCAGGAAGTACGTGTTTTCACTAAAATTCCTGTGTGCTGTCAAACACACCTGCTTTCGCCTGTTTTTTGTTTTGTTTTTGTTTTTGTTTTTGTTGCTGCTGTTTCTAAGCTCTTTGTATAGGGATCATTTTGATCAAGTTCAGCTCTGTGAGTCCCATGAGCAGCATCCTGCAGTGCAAGTTCCGCACATGAACAAATTGTGTGTTGTGTGGTACTGGCATGGACATCTTGACATTTGCGGACACACGGTTGATTGGTCCTATGTGGAGCTCACATGTCCTGTCATGCACTTGGCACTTGCCTGACTCATGACTGCCGAAGTAGTTGCTGTTTCTAAGCCTGTACCGACCTCTGTAACAAAAGTCACTTGAGGGGTTGGGGGGAGGGGGGGGGGGGGGAGGGGGAGGAGGTTGTAAAGTAAGAGAAAAAGAGACTGACACCTGCCGCGCAAGCAGAGTAAGGCATTTGCACCGGCACCTCAGTTTGTTGTGTCGTGTTCATAAAGGAATGTGCTCATTCAATGTAGCTTCTTGCTTCCTTCCTTCGTCAGCAAATGAATGGCACCAATATTCTATTATCCGTAACGGCAATGTTACGGCATCTGATAGTATTACTGGACGAGTTGGTAACTGCACATTTTCTTGTCTGCGTTTTTTTCTACAGATTGAGCTCGATCACTATTGTCACTGCCTGCCAGTACCACCATTGCACGTCGCTTACCGTTGATGTAGTGTTGACTGTGGTCCAAGGTACCCGTCGCGGGCGTGTGCTGTGGTTGAGTCTGGTTTGCGGTGCAGTTTTTCTTTTCTTTTAAAAACTACTACTTGTGCTGCTTTAGGAACTGCATCTTTGCCGTAGTCACTTAGTTAGGGTGGTGGTATCCCTGAGGATGCAGAAAATTCAGTCTGGCTGATTTCATACGAACCGTGACATTTTCACAGGACATCCTCAGGCTGATATGGCTTCAGACATACCGTACGGTAATAGCAATGTGCAGCATTGTGGTGGCTATAGACTAGTATAGAACGAACATCAATCCACCACTGGCAGCTGTGTTTTTTTGTCACCGTTCCTTACGTGGATGTGAAAGAACTAATACTTAGGTGCCGACACTAACATACACACACTCACACGCACAAACACACACACACACCATTCACCATTTGACGCCCATCGCCGGAGGCGGTGATAGCGATACCACAGCAGAAGCCATAGCAGCTTGTGCTGGGACACACACACACACACACACACACACACACACACACACACACACACACACACACACACACACACACACACACAGATCCGATCTTTGCCAGCATGTCATCACAATCTTGTGTCCACAGAGTTTTTTTTATTCAGTTTTTTTATTCAGAACGACAGAAGAACAGCCGGACGGCGGTCACCCATCTTGTATATTGTGGGCGCAGGAATGTGGAACTTGAATGGTGGTGATAGCGCTAAAGAAAATGTTGGCTTTTCGCACTTCACAGAGGCAAAAGCTGTGCCCTTTCGTGAGAGCATCAGATCATGATCAGACCCTGATCAGACCCTGATCAGACCATGATCAGACCATGATCAGACCATGATCAGACCATGATCAGACCATGATCAGACCAGGATCAGACCATGATCAGACCATGATCCAGACCTGTTTCATTGTGGGTGTGTTTCACGGTGATGTTTAGCAGCTACTGTCCATGAGCATATGCCATCATGGCATGGTCAGAGAGGTCAGCTCTGTGAGACTCATGAACAGCATACAATGTTCCAGCAGTAGATCTGCTACTGTGAGCACCGCACGCAAGTATACACGTACACTGGTAATCTCTTACAGTCCTATCTCTTACAGTCTAACCTCTTTCATCTGGCATGCATTAACCAGGCATGCTTTGATTCCAGCAAGGGTTGTCAAGATTATGAGTGTTGACAGTATTCTGTCATGCTAGGTTACTACTAGCATTCGTAATCTGTCTCCAGCAGGCGTGTCCAAAACGAGCGGTTGAATTCGCCCAGCTTGTTTATCTGGCGCTGACGCATAGGCATGTGCACAGTACAGTCATATCAACAGCCAGTGCGAACCAGGGAGTAGTAAAATACCGGTATTTTACCACTCCTGGTGTGACTCAAGAGCACATAGTGGATATTAAAAAATAGTCCGCCTGGCACATTTAGGTGGGCCCGAGGTACTACAATCAAAACACTGTGATGAGGAACGTAATCTTCTGGTTGTGATAACCTCAACTGGCATAATAGACAGGCTGTAAAAATGCCAATTTTCAAACCTTAGCTTCAAGAGCCTTGAATTAACATCATAGTAATGCCTCTGACTACAAGAATCATCTACGACATCAATGTGCGGTCAATTATGGGTTGGAGTGCATGGAATCATATCATCTTGCCACTTTGATGGCCAACGATGCTACATCAACAATTCAAATGAAATATTGAAGTTGCAGTGTGCCATGTGAGTGTAATGATTAATGTCAGTAGACGTTTTAAGATGATGGTCCGGACGTCTACATTACGGCAATAGAGAGAGAGAGAGAGAGAGAGAGAGGGAGAGAGAGAGAGAGAGAGAGAGAGAGAGAGCACGGGCATGCGAGGGAGAGAGAGGGTGGGGGGGGGGGTAAGTATGTACAGGTCAGGCAAAAGTGACCGCTCCACTAATGTAATACTAGTGTGGCGTGCATGGGGAAAATCTTTGCCATAGATGGAGCCAGCCAGTGATCCTGTGGAGCACGCAGTATTCCGTCATGCTGCACAGAGAAATTCACTTCTACCGTGCGATACAGTGATGTGCGATAGAGTGATATCGCATTCCTCAGCACCTGGATATGCTTGCCTTACCATCTGACTACACCACTTTCACACGGGTAGCTGTTGAGCTCAATAGTAGATGCAGACATGAATTCAGTCAATATGGAGAAGAAGAGGACGACCGCATATAACCATGCAGCAGGCGGGCTCCAGACTCAGTTCTTCCAAGCTCTCCGGAAGAGAGGCCACGGTAGGCCACGGTTGCAGCGGGTCATGGGATAAAGTTCAAGATCAAAGCGTTTGGCCCTGATTTGGCACTAACCTCGCTACTCACACGATCTGCTTGATAATGAGCTGCTCACACGGGCGATGTGGGCGTTCTCAGGTCGTGGGTGGGTGACATCACACACTGGCGATGCCGTGTACGTGTTCTCGGGTCGTGGGTGGGTGACATATGCGTCTTCACGGCCGATGTTGTTCTGGCTGGCCTGGCTGTCCTGACTAGTTGCTGAGCCTAGGGAGCTGCTACTCAAGAAGAAACTACCCTGGTCGTCCATCCGCAGCCACAGGTAGTAGAGTCGACGTATGAACAGCGAACAGAATATGCAATAGCCCTGCACTAGAATGATGACCGCCAGAACGATGGAGGGACTGGCTTCTTGCGAGAAATAGTAGGCAGGTATCAGGACTATCCAGCAAGCTAGAATCAGTGCTGTGGCTAGACAAAGAAGCGCGGCTTCGTTGAAGAAGCTGGGCAGCTTTCGAGTGGAGAACGCCAGCGCAGAGGTCAGAGCTATGAGTGAAAATGTGCAGGCAAAGTACCCGGCCATCCAGCTGCCGTTGAAGTGGCATACAAGACGGCGGGTTCTCTCTGTGTAAATGATCTCTGCGAACGGTGGTTGCACCAGGCCCCACACCAGCAAATAGCATGCTAGCATGCTGGCGACCAGGACTATCAGAAACAGTTGAACCTTGTTGCTCAGGTAGCGGACGCTCCTCTGTGACATGCGGCTGGTGTGGCGAAAGACCACGCGCAGACGGTTGGTTTTCACGGCCAGGCTGCTGACGTAGATAACCGGCCAGATGAGTGCCAACGCCATCTGGAGCACGCACACGCTGTCGCTCGGCTTCATCGCCAGGACATTGACGCAAATGAAACTCAGCAGCAGCGTCAGAAACAGGGACCTGCTGAGCACCACGTCCGCACTCTTGACGATACGATTCTTCCTGTGGAGATGAAACACGACAGCTGTGAGTATGACTGAGGCTATGCCGAGCAAACTCAGCGTCAAGATCAAGGCCGGACCAGCATCAGGCAGTGCACTGTACAGAAGAGGATACTGAATGCATACGCTTTGATTCCTGCTAGCCAATGTTCCTGCTGGGCAATGCTGACAGGATTTGTCAACGTGCACACTGCGCACAGATCCTGGCGGACATGGCTCGCAGAAGAAGCAACACGTCCTCAGCTGCGCGGGAAATACGAATGCAGTGCCGCTTGGGCAGTCGGCGTTGCAGGTAGAGTTTCTCGGCGCACCGCCACCGTGCATGTCCATGTGTACCCTGAAGTCAATTTCAGTTTGGTTTCCATGGTTTTCAGTGTAGCGTTGGACTGTGCCGATGCGCACCATCTTCCAGCCGCTGCCCTGGCTAGTTGTGCCATGCATCACGGCTTGCTCAATGTTCAGGGCTCCTGTAACACCGTGCCTCCTCCTGCTGCTGCTGCTGGCGACAACGTCATCGTCGTCATTTTCTGCCATTCCCTCCTGCATAGCCGGTGATGGCTCCGTGTTGTGTGTGCTGTCACGGTAGGTATGCGCCATTCTCCTCAGCACTCTGTGGTAGTTGCTAGGTATCAGGACAGACTTGACTAGAAACCAAAGAACTCTCTGTTTCTTTTTCTTGCCAGTGAGCAGGAGTCTGTTCCATTCCTGGCATAAACGTCTGTAACCATTGGCATGGGATGTCTTGCTGCAATGACTGATCATATCTTCAAGAATCAAATCCGTGGCATGTGCGACCATGAATATCGTGTTCATCACATTCAGAGAACGATCTAGGTGAAACGCAGACGCCGCCGCAGAGGTCAGCGTAGAGTCGGTGCAGTTGTCCCACTGTATCACGTCACGCTTGCCGTAGCGCACGTGAGGAAAGCGACAATCGTATTCGCTCTGCGTTGCGCAGTACTCGCTGCTTTCGTTCCCCGCTTTGTAGAGAATCTGGCAAGTCAGGTGGCATTGCTCAACTTCCTCCCAGACTGGTGCTAACCATGGGTTCCTTTTGAGAACTTCAGCACTGGGTCTGAGCAGTTTAAGTCTCCGTTCAAGGCGTTGCCTTACCTCGTCCCAGGAGCCGATAGAAGGTGGAAGCGGGGCCCACAAGCGAGTGGCCACGCGTAGGGCTGTCACCGATGTGGTCGCATTGCCGTACGTCGTAGTAGATGTGTTCCCATGAGGACGGTGTAGGGATGTTTGCGCAACATATGCCCAGTCTTGAAACCCTATCCAGTGCCAGCCATTCAGATGGATAGTGGCATTACTCTCCTTTTCTGCTTCAGATAGTATTCTCCAGATCTCAATCGACGTGACTTCGTCCGCCAGCACAAGAAGAGTTGTTATCGCCGGCCAGTTCTTCAGCTGGCGGAAGAACCTCAAGATCTCTCGGTCTTGGCCAGCGCCAGTGCTGGTAGCTGTGCCGAGTGTGGTGTGGTGCTCACTCACCATGCATATACCCATTGCCTTAGCACTGACTTTCAGCATGGACAGCAGGCGTAGATGCTGGCTACTGTCAGACACTATGACACTGATGTGTGTCCACTGCTGCTCTCTGCAAACCGCCAGCAACGCCTCCACCATGAACCCATAGTTGTTGCTGGCCGAGAAGAACACGTCGTTGTCGTCGTCGTCTTCAGCACCATCGTCCTCATCTGCACTGGCCGCGACGACTCGCTGTGGACGCTCCACTTCGGGAAACATCTGTATGTGCAACTGCCGCAGTTTTGCGACCCGCAGCAGTTCTACCACGGGTGCGAGGATGCGGCCCGATGGACCGAGCAGCAGGTTTGCAAAGTTTTCTGCTCCGCCAAGATTTGCATCGGATTGATGGGAACCACAACGGTCTCCAGCCGCTTGAGGCGAGCCGTAAAACCCCGTTGATAGGCTGTCACTCGAGCCTGAGCCAGAGAGTTCTGGTGAACCCATATCCGACTCCACACCACCTTCAGTTCTCATAGTGCAGCTGGTTTTACTGGGCAGACTTACATCAGAATTCTCTGGGACTGCATCTTTCTCCGAATGGCAATTTTTGCACAAACTGAAATTGCTACTATGATAATTCCGCGTGTGCCCATCGCTTACCGTGAACAAGCCATCCAGCTGAGTTAGGTAAACAGGCACGGATGAGCACGTGTCGTGAAGTTCATAGCCAAGCGAGAAGTCCAGGAGGGCTCCGGTCGCCGTCAGGTGTTCGCTGCGACTCTGGCGTGCCTCCCTCAGCATCTCGAACGAAAGTGCCACTGCCTCGGCCATGGGAACTGCCTGCTGAATGTTCACGTGTGTGCACCGGTGGGTCGGCAGCTGCTCAGCGCCCTTGTGAAGCGGCAGGTAAATGCGAAAGAGAATGTCGGCTGGCGGTAGTCCTTTGTGTCCGCTCTGCACCACTAGAGGGTAACCGTTGAGCACACCAGGTGAGAAGATGTTGGGTCTGAATCTGCTGGCAACGGGAACGATGAACAGCAAAATGCTGGCATGCAGGAGCAAAAGAGAGAAAAGGGTCATGACGACACTGTAAGTGTGACGAACCCAGTGCCCGCCGCACATTGTGGACTGCAGACAGTCAGTGCAGTTCCGACTTGTGGCCAGCGAGATGTCATGCAGCCGAAGCTCCTGTGACACGAAGTTGTTCCCTGCAATTGCAAAGACCGCTGTTATACATTGTGATAGGAGTAGCTATTGCTCTGCAGGCAACGCGCAAATCTGGCGTCCGATCACCGCTAACTGAAATAATGGGAGGATAGCTAAGCGCTGTAAGAAACTGCCAGAGCATCTCCCACGCCAACCATGATCGAGAGACGGAACCCTGACTGGCTGTGCGCAGTTTGAAAAGCAACTCAAAAAGAAAAGTCACCCCTTGGAGGTTTAGGTGGTTTGAACCAGGTGGGCGCAAAGTTCAAGACGCGATTTGAGCGTCGAACACGAATACGGCCTACCGGTATCTTTCCTGCATAGGTGTGGAAACGCTCAATACAATCCTACTGAAACACCTGTGCGTTGTAGCATATATCGTAGATCTACCGACTATCACGTGGTGGGACCTGCTTGTGACGTGTGGCAAGCAGGGAGTCTTATATACGACTCCCTGGTGGCAAGTAGTTAGTTGTGCTAATAGTAGTGGGTCTAGGGCTTCCTTGACGTGGCAACGTCTGCAACAAACAAAAATACTTGCATAAGACCATGAAGACCGCATGCAGTGAGTCAGCGACATGATTGGGCCGGCAAAGGTGCTGTAGCCTTGTAGGGTAGATCTGCAGCTAGTACAGGAACAGGGTGCTGCGCTGGTGCAGGCCAAGCCCAAGGCATGTAGACCCTGCTCACTGCCATTCCATTCAAATTATTGAGTCGTGGATCATGGCAGGATTTCTGGAAGCAGGACGCCGTCCAGCAACAGTTACATGGTGGTTTTCTGCTGTTGTATTCCCTGCCTTCCGGTCCTGTTTGATCTGAACTGAACAGAGAAGTGAATAGAGAAGTGAATAGAGAATTGAACAGAGAACTGAACAGAGAACTGAACAGCGAACAGAAGTGAGATGTTGATGCAACATCCTCTGGCCTTGGTGTATCCACGTGATGATGTGGAATGCACTTTACCACAACACACCCATGAATGATGAAAAGGTAAGAGGTAGTGGGACTTGGGAGAGCTGGGGAACTAGAAACATCTGTTACCATATGAACACGAGGGAGTCAATGTTGGGGTTTGCCAAGCATTGCCTAAGGCTAAGCTATCACAGGCAAACTGCATGTCATCACCTCATTCCCGGTCCTATCTCTGTGACAGTGTGGCTCCAGCTATTTTTGGGAGCAGACACTGTGGTCAGTGGGGCTGTAAAGACCATGACTTGAGTGAGAAGCGGAGGAGCAGAGGGTACCACGTTCAAGTCCTGCTCGGAAGAGAGGGGCAGACATGGGGACTTCGGTCAGTTGAGTCTTGACCATTTCGTGGTGGGTCTGAACGACTCACCTCCTTCCGCTATTAAAACAGGAGCTGCATCTTCGCTGCTTGATACTTGAGGGTTGAAGCTTCCTGCCGATGCGGACAATTCAGCTTGACTGGGTCTCAGCTCATGTGAGCAGCAACAAATATTGGGAATTGGGAGCGGCTTGCTTGTCTACATGTACACTCCGATCATAACGCGACCGTTTTGTCATGTGCCCATGTCCCTGATGTCCATGGTAGACAGCGAGATCAACAGTGTTTCTAGTACATGTAGACCACTGACTACTACAATTGTCGCTAGTGGAGACCTTGAGCCGCGCTTCGTAAGATATGTGGTCGGAATCCCCGGGCCTACTGCTGGACAGAAAACAACAGGCTGACGCAGCTGGTCACACTGCAGGGAGATGTTTGTAAAAGAGGCTGTGAAATCGCACTATCCCTTTTTAATATTATAGAAATGATCTGAAGGGGGGGGGGGGGGATAGGGCGTACCTGTGGCACCGAAAGGGCTGGTGTTCAAACAAACTATCACTGGTTTGCCACCCATGGCATAAAAACTAACCCTGGCGAGTGTATGAGGGTAGCCCATAGCACCTCCACATAGCGTTATAAATAGGTGCACACTGGACATTCCAAGAGGGCTTTTATTGTTTGTACAGCCATGGTCGCTGTACCCTTACATGTTGGTCAATTGGCAGCATGTTACAAGGCGAAGGACACACTGTGTTGAGAATTTAGTTGTAGCCATGTACATGTAGCAGTTACCAGGAGCACTGCTATGCTCTCAACACTGTGTGTCCTCCGCCTCGTAACATGCTGCCAATTGTCCAATATGTACATACATGTACAATCGAGGAGAAGGCGAGAATAATCACTGCCGACAGGAGATCGAGCCTCAACAAGCGGTCGGAGTTGATATCCAAATGTCGACATCAAAATAAATTCATGCTGTCCACACCGATAACATGATCTTCTCGGCACCCTGCTTCCAGGCAGTAGGGCCAGTTGATAGCTCTCTGCCGCCTTGTCACCATCATCATCTTTGCACCGCGGAACTCACTAGCTAGGCCAGCTCGGTTTTATCACCTTTATCACCTTAGTACCGCGATCCTTACTGGCTATGACACTGAATCGTATATTAGTTGATAGCGCCCCTAGCGCTTTCTGTTATCCTTGTCCCGCCATACTGGGCTTTAAATAGTGGGTTATTTTTCTTGATGTTCATATCACCTGATGAGTGCCTGAGATGGCATGAAACTTTAAGTTGTGACTGATCAAGCCATCTGTTGTTCTGACTAGTGTGTACAAGTCATGTGCGTTCTGGTTCATCATTCGCGGTCGAGTGGTATACAGCAGTTACGACATGGTACTGAGCAGGGAGTAGCAAAAATGATTATAGGTAAAGTTTACATCATTTTGGAGTGTGTTGCTCCCTACATGGGAGCTCGCGCTTTTCCTGCCGACTTGAATTCTCGCTTGACTGACTCACGACCGCCTTCCAGAGCACAAGAGAAGTCCATCGAACCTTCCACTCGGCAAACCTGCAAGAAAGCACCACCCCCTGCTCAATACCCAGTGTCAAAGAGTTGGTGGACAAGCCGTTGATTATTCACTCTCATTGTAATATCAAAAAGTATTCTTTCTAGACCAAAGAGTGGTATATTTGATAACATTTAATAACGATAGAATTTTTTTACGATACTTCTCCAGACGTTTCGTTGTTCTGAACAACATCGTCAGTGGATAAAGAAAGATGTTGTTCAGAACAACGAAACGTCTGGAGAAGTATCGTAAAAAAATTCTATCGTTATTAAATGTTATCAAATATACCACTCTTTGGTCTAGAAAGAATACTTTTTCAATACCCAGTGTTTCGGGGAATTCACCCCTCATCAGTTGAGTTTGAGTAGGCTAAGGAAGATTGTGCCTAACGGGCACCACTAGTATACGAGTATATGTACAGCGCTCTCCAGACCAAACCATCACCAGGGATACAAACTTACAGAGACGCTCCGTTTCCAGCGCGACAAGCACCTCGTGAACACCAGATAGCAGCGTGACTGGTCAGTGTCGCTCATGGAGGTGCTGAGGTTGCTGATTATTTTGGAGGAGGATAATTATACAGAGTATTGCCATAAATACTTTCTTTCTGAAAGACCGCCATGTTTCGGCAACTAATTACTTCAAATGGCCAAAACCCCTCCAAAGTGCTAAAATGGCCACCCTGATAATTACAAAGAGGTTCCCTGGCGCCAGCGCAGAAGTGAAGCAGTATTACACACGAAAGGTACAATAGAGGTTAACGAGTTTGTAGCAGCTCTTATCTGGCGACTTTTGATACTAGTCGCCTGATGATTGCCCTGAGCAAGAAACTCGAAGTTGCAACAAACTCTTTTAATAAACCTTCATTGCGTGAGTTTTGAGCTCTCATTAAGAAAATGTTAAAATTTAACATTTTCTTGACCATTTAATGGTCTCTGCTGCGATGATAGCTACACCATAGTGTAGTGGTTAGAGCATCGTTGGCATCAAGCGAAGGTCCCTGGTTCGAGTCTTGGTGGTGACAGTCAATGTTTTCTTCAGACTCTTCCCGTTTGCATCCATCCCCCCTCCCCCCCCCCCCCCCCAACCAATGAATGTCATTGCATAGTGGCTATACATGTACTACGGAGAGGGATACACTTCAGGCTCTTTAACAACATCTTCAAAGTTTCCGCTAGTACTTTCAAGCAAGTGCTTTCGAGCCTTATCGTCTACTGTTCATAATCAGGCTATTGTCCTTGTTCATTTGATTTTGCCTGTATTTCACCTGACGATACGGCTTGAGCGTATACTACAACTTGTAGTGAAAACTTCCAAGATGTTGTTGAAGAGCTTGAAGTGCGTCCTTCTTCTTTGTATTATTACAAGTAAATATATCGCATTCTTGTCTCCCAGGAAACGGCATAGTGGCTACCGTATATTGACTTTCTCATTCTGCGGGACGCCTCTGGCATTCAGGCCTCAGGGAACAATGCCAGAAATGACCAGCATGACCAATTAAACTTCAAAAAATGACATACAAAGTCAGGAGTATCACAGGACAAAATAACATCATGATTGTCCTAAGACAGCGGAGGGCCTATGAGAACACATCTGTACACATGCGTTGTGTGTGAAAAAAAGGAATTTCCCTCCCAAGCGTGACAAAGAGAATTTCCCTCCCAAACCGCCTGACAAAGTGAGGATTGCGGAGCTAGAGTGAACTATGAAGTTAATCTGTAGTCAATGAATAATGCATTGTATTAGCTGCTCTGGCTAACACGATTATCACCCCCCCCCCCCCCCCCCCCCCGGCACTCTCAGAAGACATTGTTTTTAGCTGTATGAGTACATTGTAGCATGAGACGAAGAATAGGACGAGTTTTTTTGTTGCTGTTGTTACAGTTTCATCTCAGGAAAGAAAATTCTAGCGTGCAAGGAAATGCTCAAAATGTCAATGGTGGAAATGGCATGTACTTACGCACAATCATGAATGTAATGCAACAATGATAACAGAGGGCCCTAAAGCAGGACACCAAAATGCACATTCTTTTAACAAGGAGATGTAAAGGAGATGAGTTTAATACTTCAAAGTACATCCGACTGACGGAATGTGGGAGGATACTCAGCAGAATAGCAAGCGTCATTTGTAACTTTCAAACAGTGGTATCCAGTGCAGCTAGGTCCTTGCTAGCGGTGGCAGGGTGCGTGGGCGATCCTGGACTCAGCTGGGTGCCACCGCTACTCATGCTGTTGCCGGCGAGAAAGCCGAACGCTGCAGTGACTTCGGATGATGACGGTGTGAGTAGAGTGACAACGCCATCGCCCGGTGTAAGTAGAGTGATAACACCATCACCCTTCTCAGTAGTAACGTTGTCGTTGCTGCTCTTGGCAGAAGCCACACCATCATCAGAACTGCCCTTGGCAGAATCAACGCCATTATCGCCACTGCTCTTGGCAGTAGCAACATCATCATCACTGTTTCCCTTGGCAGTAGCAACACCGCCATTGCTACGTTTGGCAGTAGCAACACCACCATTGCTACGTTTGGCAGTAGCAACGTCGTCATCGCTGTCCTTTGCAGGTTGTGACTGTTGCTCTGCTGTTTTCTCTGGTAATGCTGCATCTTCATTGGCTGTGGTGTCCCGGGCATTGGCCGTACTTTGCTTGTCATTGGATGGTTGGCCAGGGTCTCCATCGCCATTAGAAGGTGCTTTCTGACCAATGTCTGTCTTGGGAAGAATGGCAACATGATTATGCTCCTTCAATGGCGGAAGGGTCAGAGTCAAGGCTGGCTTGTCGTCATTCACCGACGATGAATCGCCGGCTCCCACCGCGCTGCCATCGAGATCAAACGATGTGTGCTCGAGTGATAGTCCCTCGTGATTGGCCACCTGTCCTCCGGCCGACGCATCGTTACCCCCGAGTGTGTCCTTGCCGAGCTGTTCTTCACCTGCAAAGGGATCGTGTGGGATATATGTAGGTGTTGTTGGTGTGATCACCGACTCGGATGCAATGGAGCGGGGCACTGTAGGCTGGCTGTATGACGACCCGATGGAGCTGCTCAGGAACTGGCTGCTACTTTCTTCCGAAGGTTTGTAGAGGTAGTAGAGGCGGCGTATGAACAGAGAGCCGAATATGCTGTAGCCTTGAGCGATAATGATGGCCGCCAGAATGATGGACGGGCTGACTTGTTGTGAGAAGTAGTAGGCAGGCACCAGGATGATCCAACAGGCTAGAATCAGTGCACTGGCCAGGCAAAGGAACGGGGCTTCGTTGAAGAAACCTGGCAAGCGGCGGGTTGAGAACGCCAGACTTGACGTTATCCCGATGAGCACAGACGTCCATGCAAAGTAACCGCCCATCCAGGATCGGCTGAGCTTGCAGACGAGCTTGCGACTGTCTCTTGTGACGACAATTTCGGCGCTGGGCGGCGAGAGCAGACCCCAGGCGACAAAGTAGCCGGAGGTCAGCACGGCCACTGTGACCAGGACCAGCAGCTGCACTTCGTTGCTGAGGAACCTCAGGCTGCGGCGCGATAGCTTGCTGGTCTGCTGGAAGACGACGCGCAGGCGGTTGGTCTTGATGGCCAGCCCGCTGACGTACACCACGGGCCAGATGAGCGCCACGGCCATCTGCAGGATGCACACCGTGTCGCTGGCTTTGACGATGAGAATGTTGACGCAGGCGAAGCTGGCGAGCAGCGTCATGAGCAGGGCCGTGCTCAGCGTGGTGTCGGCGCTCTTCACCACCGTTTCGGCGCGGTAACGGTAGAACGCCGCTAACGTCAGCAGCACGGCCAGAACACCGACCATGGCCAGACCCAGGATGACGGCGGGACCCACGTCGGAGCCGTGCAGCAGGTCACTGTAGACCAGCGGATGGCGCACGCACTCCGTCTGGTTGTCGTTGGCGCGCGCGTCTTCCGGGCAATGCCGACACGAATCGTGCGACTCGCCCGCCCTGCGGATCGTGCCGGGCGGGCATCGTCTGCAGAAGAAGCAACAGGTCC
Organism: Sycon ciliatum; assembly: GCF_964019385.1. Classification (NCBI taxonomy): domain Eukaryota; kingdom Metazoa; phylum Porifera; class Calcarea; order Leucosolenida; family Sycettidae; genus Sycon; species Sycon ciliatum. The sequence goes on from NC_088643.1 coordinate 63,444,757, forward strand.
TGAGCTGCTCAGCATACACGGCACGGTAACCAGCCACGCACTCTCCACTGGTGCATGCTGAGCGTCGTCGTTGCTGCCACGCGCCCTGAGGTGACGGAGTAACCGCTTCAGTTGCCACGCCATCAAATATGGCCGTTTGCTGTGCATGGCGCTGAAGGACTCTGCCAATGCGCATCATCTGCCATCTCAGGCTGCTGTTCACCCAGATGGCTTGTTCAATGTTGAGTACACTGCTAATATTCCCGGGTTCAGAATGGTTGTGGCTGCTGTTCTTACTGGTATGTAGGCTGCTGGCCTTCCCTGCACTTGCATCTCGAACACGGACATTTGTCTCCATGCCAGTGGACTCATTGGCAACAGTTTGCAAGTATTTGCTGTAAAGCAACTGCAAATTGTCATCATAGTTCTCTGCCTTTAGGAACAATGAGTCAAGAATGCCAGTTGCTTTGAGGAAATCATTTGGGTCGTTCGTTTCACTTGCAAATTTTATCAGGTGGCCACAGTTAACTGCAAAATCCTCCCAGTATTCAGGGTCACCTGGCTCAATCCTCACAATTTTCCGACATGTCCTGACTCCTTGCTCTACAAGCGTTGTAGTAACATCGGCAACCATGAAGATAGTATTCATGATCTGCAGTGAGCGGTCGAGCAGGAACTCTGAGCTCATGCTGGCAGCTGTTGCGTCGAGGTGCGTGCAGTTTGCCCTATGCAGGTTATCTTGTGAGCGCATACCAAAGCGGATATTGGGAAGCTCAGGATTGTACTCCTCATAGCAGCAGTCTGTGCTTCTGTTCGCAGCCTCGTAGACAAGTTCGCAGGTCAAGTGACACTGGTGAAGCTCTTCCCACACGGGCGCCAGCCATGGATCCTGCAACAGCGAAGTCGGCGTGGGAAGAAGACTGTCCAGCCGTTGACGTAGCCGCCTCTTGACGCTGCTCCAGCTGGAGACGGATGATGGAAGTGGTGCCCATAAGTCCTCCTTGATGCGAACGGCAATCAGTTGCCCTTGCCTGGCTGCATTCGCTCTGTGTCGGAGCAGTGCCTTGTCAGCGACGAATGCCCAGTCTTGAAAACCCAGCCACTGCCAATCTCCAACTTGGCCCGCAGAGCTGGCAGCTGACTGACCAGGAGATGCTGCATGCGCGTGTGCTTTGGCCGCCTTCTCTATTGTTCTCCACACTTTGATGGAAGCATTCTCATCTGCAAACACTACTACAGCCGTGATTGATGACCAGAGTTTGAGCTGGGAGAAGAAATCCAGAATATCAGTGTGAGCATTTTTGTCACTGGGGACTAGAATCAACTCCAAAGCCAAGCAGAAACCTTTAACTTTTGCCTGGGACTCTAGAATCGACTTCAGCTGCCTGTCACGATCGTCATTGGTCATCACAACCGCCAGGTGCTTCCACCCATAGGACTCAGCCACCTCGAGAAGGGCTTCAACCTGCACTTTGTAGCTGGCAGCGGTACGAAACGACTGCAAACCGTCCAGCTGCGACTCCTCAAGGACGGGCGCTGGGCTGACGTGCAGATGTCGTGGATAGATGTTACTGAGGAGTTTACCGACGGAAAAGAACAGTCTATTTTCGATCGGCCCGATGAAAACCTTCGGATACGGTCCCTGGAACGGGTTATTCTTGCTCCGTGAACAGTTTGATGAACCGGAACCGAAGAGATCTGAGTCACTGAGTTTTATTCCTGACCCCAGTAATGACCCGGAGAAAGCATTGTCAATTACATCATGGGATACATCTCGCTCGAACTTTGATTCTGGATATGCTCTGATGTCGTCGGTATCGTCTGCGTGGGCCGTACACTGGCGAGACAACGGCGAAGAAGGGGCCGGCTGCCAGCGGGACAAGTAGTGAAATTGGTTACAAAGGCTGCAGAGTTCGATTTCTTTTTTATATCCTTTCTCAGCTTTCCCGGTAACGGTGATGGTGTTCTCTAGTTGCGAGAGGAATGGCGGCAGCGAGGCACACGTATCGTGCATGTCGTAGCCTAAGGAGAAGTTGAAATCGGTGTACGAAGTCTTCGACTCCCGCAGTAGCTCGAACGCTAGTGCCACCGCCTCGGCCATAGGCACAGCATTTTGCACGTCGATATCGAGGCATCTGTGTGTGGGTCGTTGTGTGGAGTGCCGGTGAAACGGTAGATAGAAGCGAACGACCACATCGGCCTCCTTATGACCACGTTCCCCTGTGCTCTGAACCACCGGGTAGCCTTGTAACACGTCCGGAGCGCGACCTGGACGAAACTTAGCGGACGCAAGTTGTAGTTGGGTGGAGGTGATGATGACGATGATGATGGTGATACAGAGCCGGCGGCACTGCCAGGGCAGAAGAGGCCTGCTCCACATCATTTTACAACTGCAGCCACAGATTGAGTTCTCGAACCGCCTAGCGGCCTTTGCCGGACTGCACGGGCCAGGTGCAAGCAGTTTGGAGAAATCAACTCCCTTCTTCCTCGTGTGTTCTTAGAGTCCAAGCGACTTGACGTGCGTTCGAAAAGGATATTTTGACTCTCGTTGCACACGCTCAAAGCAGTGCAGGCCGTCCAGATGTGAATCGAAGAAGGATGACGAAGATCTAAGACTTGCAGACGAGACTCGTCACTACCAGTTCTCCTGCGCAGCTCTGAGCCAGCTGTAGCTGTAGCAGCGCTGTCCACATACACAGACGTGATGCGTTGTCCAGTGGAATTGGCATTGGACACTTCCGGGTGCATCGACTCCACAGAACCATGGACAGCCTGAACTAGCGGCGGAACCAAGACGTCGTTACGTTAGATGCTGCAATACGTCTATGACGAGTATGTACTCGTATAAATCTGGACGACAGTGCATATGCACAGGGGCGAGCATCCGTGCAGGATGAACCGCCATCTCCGCAGCAGTGCACCTGGTCTCATCGTACAACATGTAGCCAAATGCTCCTACATGTACATGACACTTCCGCACATACATAACATGTCTACATAAGGGTGAATTATGCACATAATTGTGCTATTATGGTATTGTGCTTGTGCTATTACGGTATTGTGACGGTCCAGGTAGATCTACTAGGTCAGTACGAGGTCGTGGGTACTAGTAGTTGATCGCCATCTTCTTGCTTACGAATGCAGTGCCGCTTGGGCAGTCGGCGTTGCAGGTAGAGTTTCTAGGCGCACGGCCACCGTGCATGTCCATGTCTACCCTGTAGTGTAGTCACTTTCAGTTCGGTTTCCATGGTTTCCAGTGTAGCGTTGGACTGTGCCGATGCGTACCATCCTCCAGCCGCTGCCCTGGCTAGCTGTGCCATGCATCACGGCTTGCTCAATGTTCAGGGCCCCTGTAACACCGTGCCTCCTCCTGCTGCTGCTGCTGCTGGCGACAATGTCATCGTCGTCTTTTTCTGCCGTTCCCTCCGGCATAGCCGGCGATGGCTGCATGCTGTGTGTGCAGTCACGGTAGGTGTGCGCCATTCTTCTCAGTATCCTGTGGTAGTTGCTAGGTGTCAGGACATACTTGACTAGAAACCAAAGAATTCTTGGTTTCTTTTTCTTACCAGTGAGCAGGAGTCTGTTCCATTTATGGCAGGAATATCCGTATATATTGGCATGGAATGCCTTGCTGCAGTGACTGATCATCTCTTCAAGAATCAAATCCGTGGCATGTGCGACCATGAATATTGTGTTCATCACATTCAGAGAACGATCTACATTGTAGGGGACCATCGCAAAAGTTCGCAGAAGCCCCTGAAACGAAGAGCATACGTTTGGGGGGGGGGGGGGGGGAGGGAGTCGGTGCGAAAATCGCAAACCGGGCTTCAATTCAAAAAAGTATTGACGACATAATTATAGGAGCTGTAGGATTAGCATGCCATCACAGCCGGCGTAGATCGCTTGAATGTGAAAGCAATTATACACCAATCAACGTTCATTGTAATGCTCAAAGGATACAACTGCATAGCTCTAGCTGTTCTCGTTCTTAGATCACCCACTGCAAGGTGATATCATCGTTGCATTAATTTTATAAAGTGCTGTACATTGTTACACACTGATACAACAATGCTTGTGTAGTATATTATAATAATTATTATGTGTGAGCATCCAAGTGAAAAAATGAAGCCCATATTGTGACTGTCGTTTCGTTTGAGGGGGGAAGGAGGGGGGTCAGGCCCGAAACTCACGGTCTTCGTTTCGGGGGCTTCTGCGAACTTTTGCGATGGTCCCTAGGTGAAACGTAGACGCCACCACAGAGGTCAGCGTGGAGTCGGTGCAGTTGTCCCACTGTATCACGTCACGCTTGCCGTAGCGCACGTGAGGAAAGCGACAATCGTATTCGCTCTGCGTTGCGCAGTACTCGCTGCTTTCATTCCCCGCTTTGTAGAGAATCTGGCAAGTCAGGGGCATTGCTCAACTTCCTCCCAGACTGGTGCTAACCATGGGTTCCTTTTGAGAACTTCAGCACTGGGTCTGACTCTGAGCAGTTTAAGTCTCCGTTTAAGGCGTTGCCTTACCTCGTCCCAGGAGCTGATAGAAGGTGGAAGCGGGGCCCACAAGCGAGTGGCCACGCGTAGGGCTGTCACCGGTGTGGTCGCATTGCCGTACATCGTAGTAGATGTGTTTATATTAATTTGTATTTATTACAACATCTCAAGACTCGGTGGAAACACCAGCCAATGTTAAGAGAGTGGGTGATTGCCAACCATGGCGATAAATAAAAATAAGGGGAGGGAAAAAGAAGGAGTAGCAAAATGAACAGCAATAACAACTCCGTAAAGAAAGATGATGTCAAATAAAAACAGTGAAAAACACAGAGACGGAAAGGACATGTGGATAATGAGCTATTTATGTCGTAGTAAATAAGGGGCGGCACGGATCTTAAACAGGCGGAGTGAGGTCAGGTCCTTAACTTCTCTGGGTAGAGTGAGCCAAAAAGAAAAAGCAATAAAGAGAGGGGACCGCAAAAGAGTGGATGAGTTACACTTAGGGAATAAGAGCGAGTTTCTAGTTCTTAGAGAAGAGAACCAATTAAAACACATGAGATGAGGTGGGCACAACTCAAGCTTAATAGAATGGACAAGAGAAGCCAGGTGTGCACTGCGTCCATGTGATAACGGGGTTGTGTGAGCGATGTTATAAAGGGCGGATGATGGAAGCTTGCGGGGTTGACGGAGGAGAATTTTAAGGATTTTCTTGTGGTGTATGTCAGGCTTTGCAGCAGCGGAAGAGGATAATCCAACCCAAGACGTATCGGCATAATCAAATATTGGGCGAAGGTAGGCTAAATAAAAAAGAAGCTTGCAAGAAAGTGGGAGGTAGGAGCAGTGGGGGGGGGGGGGGGGGGAGAGAATTCCTAAGGATTTACTTGATTTTTTACAGATATATTCGATGTGGGGTACCCAAGAGAGTGCAGAGTCAATCACAATGCCAAGGTGTTTGTGAGAAGACACTATGTCAATTGGATTTGAAAAGTTGGCATGGATGAGGGTTGTGAACTCCGGCTGGGGCGGGAAGAGCATGATCTTTGTTTGTGATAGATTTGGGGACAACCTCGAGGACGACATCCAGGAAAGAACTTCCTGAATGCCAGCACGCAAGTTGTTTTCAGGCCAGTGAGGGAAGCTGATGAGGTGAGAAGGGTCGTGTCGTCAGCAAACAGAGACGTTCAAGGGAAGACTGCAGGTAAGTCGTTTACGTAAATTATAAATAGTACTGTAGGGGACCAAGAATTGATCCTTGAGGAACGCCTGACAATACTGGCTCTGCAGCCGAGGATGTGCCAAGCACAGTTACGTACTGATAACGCCCAGAGAGATAAGATTTCAGCCAGGAGAGTGGTTGTTTGCGTACCCTGAATGCATGCTCGAGCTTTGCCAAAAGTCCTCGATGCCAGCAAAAGCCTTGGCCAAGTCAAAGAAGCAAATGCCAGCAAGCGCTCTGTTATCCCTATGCTGGCACACCTGCTGCACGATGCGGGTCAGTTGAAGGGAGGTGGAGTCGCCTTTACGAAACCCAGATTGTGCGGGACTCAGAAACGGCGAAACATGTCTGTATAAGTGGTCATTAAAGATGCGTTCACATACTTTGGACACGCAGGGAAGAAGAGAGATAGGGCGGTAATTTGCAGGTTCGTGGCGGGAACCTTTCTTGAATACAGGTATGACTTTCGCTGTTTTCCATGCGGAAGGGAATATGCCCGTGGTAAATGACATGTTGAAAATATGGCACAAAGGGAATGCTATGGATGGTGCCAGGGCCTTGAGGACCCGGTTGGGGATGCCGTCGGGACCAGATGCCTTGCACGTCGGAAGCTTCTTCAGATGACGCCGGACAGTGGCAGTTGTGGCGATGACGGACGTGAAACAAGCTGAGGGCTCCGAGGGGGTGAGAATAGGGGGAATAGAGAGCAACGGGTCATCTGGCCGAGTTACAGAGGCAAACTGGGCGTTTAATGCCGTAGCTTTGGCCAAAGGGTCAGGCGCCTGCTGAGTCCATGTGGTGAGTGACGGAATTTCCCGTGATACGTTTCGAATTCTTGCTTGTCTCACAAACTGGTGAAGCGATGGACGGTGTCTACCCTGCAAAGTAGTTTGCACTGAGCGGATATAAGCTCTGCACTTTGTCCGCGTCAAGGTTTTCACTATATTTCGCTGCTGTTGGTAAGCTTGTTTGTTTTGTTGTGTTGGGTACTTCTTAAAAATGCTATAGAGATCATATTTCCATTTGATTGCTGTGCGGAGATGGGCATCAACCCAGGGTGGCTGACTGGGCGTGGGCAGCGGTGAGAATACGGCTGCTTTCCGAATGGCCAGAGGTGCTTCTCAAGGGCACTGTTGAGAATGGAAGAAAAGTGCGAAAGCGCATCATTGACGTTGCTGGCACGCAGGTGCCAGCTCCAGTCAATATCAGCGCGCTCTGCATTCACACTATCCCAGACGGAAGATGGCACGGATTTAAAGTCATATTCCGGCTTTGCAGGAGCATTGCTGAAGTGGTTTCGGGGTGCAGCAGCGGGATGTCCGTTTGCAGCAGGTTCCTCATGATAAACAGCATCAGTAGGCAGTAGGAAATGACTGAGGATCTGTGCGTGGTCAGATGCACCAAGAGGAGCAACAGATGTAACAGAGAGTAGTAGGTGAGGATGATCCGTGAGTACAACGTCAATACACGATGTTGAGCCGTGGGGGGTAAAGTGTGTGGGGAATGTCACCATTTGCTCAAGGCCAAAACAAGAGAAGAGGTTACGGAACTCCCTTCCAGCACGATTCGTGGTGTCACTAGGAGACCAGTCAGAGTGGCGAGCATTCAAGTCTCCTGCAAGTACAATCGCAGAATTGGGGAGGCTAATATTGGACAGACAGTCCTCTAGGAGGTCACTAAATGCCTGGACTTGGGAGATGCCGTCTCCAGGGGGTCTGTAGACAGAGCAGATGATGAGGGGGAGTGAGGGGGAGTGAGGGGGAGTGAGTGTTCCCATGACGGCGGCGTAGGGATGTTTGCGCAACATACGCCCAGTCAAGATCTCTCGGTCTTGGCCAGCGCCAGTGCTGGTAGCTGTGCTGAGTGTGGTGTGGTGCTCACTCACCATCTCTTGCTGTTGGTTCTGTGCCGGACGGCATGAAGTTGGCACATGTCACGCCGGTATTCAAGGCTGGAAATCCTCAAGATCCGGGAAATTAAGTGCTCATTAATGATTTGTTTGAGCTTGGCATATCTGGTTCAGCATTAGTTTGGTTTGCCGACTATTTGTCCAATCGTCGCCAAATAGTGCACATTGCTGAGAACTAAAGCCCTCCTTTCCCCTGCATGTGTGGCGTTCCCCAGGGCTCTGTTCTTGGTCCGCTGCTTTTTGTACTCTATGTTCGTTTGATCCAGTCCATTGTCTCCGAGTTTTGTGTGAAAGTTATTCAATTTGCTGACGATATTCTATTGTATGTTTGCGGTACGCAGAAGAATGGGCTTAGCAACTCCCTGTCTGCAGCTGTCTCAGCCATTAGTACCTGGCTGTCAAACCGCAATTTAATTCTAAATGCCCGGAAGACACAAGTGCTCTTCCTGTCTACGCCACATATTACTGACCACCAATTTGCAGTCTACTGTCATGGAGTGCAGCTCAAGCAAGTGACATGTGCAAAGTACCTTGGAATTTTGGACCAGGATCTTTCTTGGAGGACTCAAGTTGATTCTATGGTCACCAACTTGACTTGCCAATAAAATTGGTATTCTGTTCCGAAATCGACACAATATTCCACTGACTTGCCGAGAAACCTTTGTAAAGTGCCTAGTGTTGCCAGATTTTCTATATGCATCAAATTGTTTTTCTGCTGGCCTTTCCTTAACCAAGTTAGGTAGGCTTGAACGAATGCTAAAGCGAGCTTTGCGTTCAGTGTACGATACTGGTTTTTGTAGCCCATCAAGCCCTTTATTTGCGAGACTTGGTCTAGATCGTTTGGCATCCATGTATTGCAAGAAATTACTGTATCTGACGTGGCGCTGTTTGGAAGGCCGTGGTAGTGTCACATTAAGGGGGCAGCCTACCCATAAATTTCATATGGCATTCAATTGACCGTAACTTTGGTGTTTCTCAGTGGATTTGAGTGAAATTTTGACCACACACTCCTGCCACTATGCTGGCCCTCAGGACATGATTTACAAGTTCTTGCGCCTCACTGACAGGCTTTCCAGGCCGGAAAAACTCAAATTTCCGGCATAGTGCCACGGTGTGCGAGCCACCCAGGAGCCAAACAAATGCATTTACATTTTTTCACATTTTCGTGCCCATTCTGTCCGTGCGCGGGACCCAAACCTAAAACAAGTCCAGAAGCAGCCATGGGTGGTGGGGTAGGGCCCCTCAACGTGGCCCTGGAATCTGTCACAACGGAACGAGTGGGCGTTCTCTCGCGGACTCCCACAGACCCAAGTCAATTTTTGAATTTTTTAGGTTTAGGGTGTGCTACGAGGTCGTACCTTTGATACAACATCCAGTGCTGGGACCTCCACAGCAAGCCATTTCCACAGCGCTGCACACCAAATCCAGGATGCCCCCAGAAACCGGCAAAGACTGCCACTCACGTTTCACTCCTGCCTAGTACTGAATCCTACCTGACTTCTTGACACGACTCAAACTTGCCAAAGTCACTAAATCCACGTCAACTACAATAATCAAGCCACATATCTGCAACGTCACGAGGGTGCTGGCAAAAGTCCTGCTGCACGGCGGCGGGCTTCGCCCGCCGCCGTGCAGCCCAATACGTGGTTTTTTAACGTGATTTTTTGGACTTTTTTGGACTTGGGGCAAAATTCTGCACACTTTCGCGTGTTTCCATAATACGACAAGTTGCGCACGGTCTGCTCACATTCAAATACAGTGCTGCCAACAAATGACAGCATGCAACAAAAAAATCTTTCCTTGCAAGGGCACATTTTCGGCCATAACTCTTGAACGGCTGGTCAGATAGGGACACAATTTTCAGAGAATTTGCAGCTATTCATGCTCTTTCAACTGACGTAGCACTCAATATGAATTTACAAATTCGATTTTTCAGCGAATTTTTGGGTAGTCTGCCACCTTAAGCCAAATGTTCGAGCGTTTAAAGAATGGTCTTGCAACGCGCAGCCTTGTATCACGCACTCTTAAGTTGCCCATGCTCAGAACTGCCTTTGCCCGTCAGGGCGCTTCCTTCCAATGTGCTAAGCTGTGGAATGATTTGCACCCTCTAGCTCGCTGTGTGGATAACTCCGCCCGTTTTAAGAAACTGTTACCCCAATGCCTTGCTTTTTCACGCTAGTACTTATGACTTTCAGCTATGCAAAATGCGAACATGATCACCTATCCAATCCCGGTAGTCTATTATATTAATTATTCATATCTTTTTGCATCTTTCCCTCGAGTGGGTCTATTGTTATTAGGCAATTGTCTGTTATAGTCACCACTATAAATAAAAATCCAATCCAATCCAATCCATGCATATACCCATTGCCTTAGCCCTGACTTTCAGCATGGACAGCAGGCGTAGATGCTGGCTACTGTCAGACACCATGACACTGATGTCAGAGCATCTCCCACGCCAACCATGATCGAGAGACGGAACCCTGACTGTCTGTGCGCAACAGAATAGCACTCGCAGTTTGAAAAGCAACTCAAAAAGAAAAGTCACCCCTTGGAAGTTTGGCTGATTTGAACCAGGTGGGCGCAAAGTTCAAGACGCGATTTGAGCGTCGAACACGAATACGGCCTACCGGTATCTTTCCTGCATAGGTGTGGAGACGCTCGATACAATCCTACTGAAACACCTGTGCGTTGTAGCATATACCGTAGATCTACCGACTATCACGTGGTGGGACCTGCTTGTGACTTGTGGCAAGCAGGGAGTCGTATATACGACTCCCTGGTGGCAAGTAGTTGTAGTTGTGCTAATAGTAGTGGGTCTAGGGCTTCCTTGACGTGGCAACGTCTGCAACCGTAAAAATACTTCCACAAGACCATGAAGACCGCATGCAGTGAGTCAGCGACATGATTGCGAGTGCAAAGGTGCTGCAGGGTAGATCTGCAGCCAGTACAGGAACAGGGTGCTGCGCTGGTGCAGGCCAAGCCCAAGGCATGTAGACCCTGCTCGCTGCCATTCCATTCAAATTATTGAGTCGTGCATCATGGGAGGATTTCTGGAAGCAGGACGCCGTCCAGCAACAGTTACATGATGGCTTTCTGCTGTTCCCTGCCTTCCGGTCCTGTTTGATCTGAACTGAACAGAGAAGTGAATAGAGAAGTGAATAGAGAATTGAACAGATAACTGAACAGAGAAGTGAACAGCGAACAGAACAGAGAAGTGAGATGTTGATGCAACATCCTCTGGCCTTGGTGTATCCACATGATGATGTGGAATGCACTTTACCACAACACCCCCATGAATGATGAAAAGGTAAGAGGTAGTGGGACTTGGGAGAGCTGGGGAACTAGAAACATCTGTTACCATATGAACACGAGGGAGTCAATGTTGGGGTTTGCCAAGCATTGCCTAAGGCTAAGCTATCACAGGCAAACTGCAGGTCATCACCTCATTCCCGGTCCTATCTCTGTGACAGTGTGGCTCCAGCTATTTTGGGAGCAGACACTGTGGTCAGTGGGGCTGTAAAGACCATGACTTGAGTGAGAAGCGGAGGAGCAGAGGGTACGTTCAAGTCCTGCTCGGAAGAGAGGGACTGTTGCGGCCCTGTGGCCATGGTAGACAAGATTTCCTTCGAACCATTACTTGTTCTTGTTCTTTACAAAGAGGAATGAAACTGAAACTCAACTGAGAGTTCTGAAAAGCAAAGAGCGACACGCGTACATGTAGCCTCAAGCAGAAAAGCTGGCAGCGCAAAAGGAAACATGCAGCCAAAAAGATGCCTAGCTCTGGCGTACACATCGTAGAGGTCACTGCGCATCCGGTGCACTGCGCCCCAAAGGTGCATCGCGTCAATCCGCCATGCAGATAGAGCGATAGCGTACAAAGTACAAACAAAACAAAAATAACTGAGAGAAGCGAAAATAAATAAATCAAAGAGAAGAAGCGAGAGAGAAGAGAGAAGGAATTTAATTCTAATTATTTAGAGCTGGACAGGTATTATCAAGGAGACATGCAGACACACAATAGAATCGACTCGACTGCATGTAGAGTAGCTGCCTCTAACTGCAGCAGAGTGGAGCACGCACGTACGTGATCAACTCGGGAATAGTGAAAGGTGAGAGAAACAAAATACAAAATAAATTCGAACGAGCAAATACAATAATTGTGAATTCATGTGCAAGTGTCTGTAACAGGGACAGACACGGGGATTTCGGTCAGTTGAGTCTTGACCACTTCGTGGTGGGTCTGCTATTAAAATAAGAGCTGCATCTTCGCCTTGATACTTGAGGGTTGAAGCCGCAAGTTCCTGCCGATGCGGACAATTCAGCTTGACTGGGTCTCAGCTCATGTGAGCAGCAACAAATATTGGGAATTGGGAGCGGCCTGCTTGTCTACATGTACACTCCGATCATAACGCGACCGTTTTGTCATGTGCCCATGTCCCTGATGTCTGTTGTGTTGTCAAGAAGAACCCTATATTTCTCATCAACATCCGTGTATAAAGAAGCACATAAAAGGTGTATGCGTGCGTGCATAGTGAGGGCACGTGCGTACGGGATACGTGCACAGTGCACACTACTGTACTACTACAACATCTCCCCCCTCACGGGCCGGGTTAGGCCCAGAAGGGATAAGGAAGACAGAATGCCGTGTGAAAAGAAAACACGAGCAGGTTGCATGCAGCACAGCCAGAGGAAGGGTAGGTGGGAAGCCGAAAAAGAATGGAACTGAATAGGCACAACGAAGCATAGCGGACTGAAATCCAGCAAACAATGGAGTGTTACGAGCTGGAACTGGCAAAGTATGGACTCGAGGAGAGAGAGAAAACAGAGGGGATAGAAGAAAGAGAAAACCAAACCATAAGATAACTGTGATGGCCTAAACAGCAATCAAGTGTTGGCGTGTGCGGCGAACAATACCGGACGGTACCCGGATGTGATACGACCGCGGTTCGGAAGCAGTGCAGACGACTGATCCACGGACGCGATGACTAGGCGTAGAGATATCGATCACCTCGTCGCCTGGGTGAAGGGCTGGTTGAATAACTGAGCGGTGACGCAGGTTGTACTGCCGAACGGACTTCTCCTTCTGCGACGAATCAGCAGCAGAAAACGACTCTGGGGTCACGGTGGACGGTTGAAGGAGCTCGGCTGCGGTGGGAACGGCAGTAGCGAGACGCCGACCCATGAGGAGCTCCGCTGGACTGTGTTTAGTGAAGCCCAGTGAGGTACTGCGATAAGCCAGCAAGGCCATCTGAAAGTCAGCAGCTGTTGAGCATTTCTGCAGGAGAGACTTGACAGTGCGGACTGCTCGCTCGATTTCACCGTTTGATTGGGGATAGTGAGGGCTGCTGGTTTGGTGCTCGAAACCCAAGCGCTGAGAGAATGCGTGGAATTCCGCTGAAGAAAACCGTGGCCCATTGTCGGAACGGATAATGGCGGGAACTCCGTGACGAGCAAAGACAGAGGTGAGGTGCTCGATAACGCGGGCGGATGTCGTGGATGTCAGCCGTAGGACCTCGGGATACCGAGAGTAGTAGTCTACGACCACGATGAACTGGTGAGTGGCATACTGGAAAAGATCGATTCCGACGGTGTGCCATGGTCGGGGTGGTGTCGTTGATGAGATCATTGGCTCGACGTGTGGTCGACGGAACTCACGGCATGTGGGGCAAGCCTCGATCAGGGCCTTGATCCTATTGGAAATGCCCGGAAACCAGACCGTGGTCTGTGCCAGCTTCGTCGTACGCGACACACCCTGATGTCCTGTGTGAAGATTGTCGAGGGTGTCCTGCTCGAGGGAGCTGGGAATGAGAACTCTGGATTGCATCATGTTGAGCTCGTCGTTGATTACGAGATCGGCTCGGACCGGCCAGTAGCTGCGGAGAGGTGCAGGGAGATCCTGTATGCTCGAGGGCCAGCCATTACGGATGAGACGTGTTATGTCCTGGCATGTTGTGTCGGCCTTCTGTGCTTGCAGCACAGCGCGTGTGGGGCCGGTGACCGCTGAGACACTAGACACGGCGAAAGCGGCGAACAGGCTGCAGTCGGCTTCCAATGAGAGGTCGTCACATGAAGCTGCGCTGTCGGCTGGAGCTCTGGAGAACGCATCAGCGCTGGTCAGATGAGAGCCAGGCACATGGGTGATGGTGTAGCTGTAGCGAGCCAGACGAAGGCGAAAACGGAGCACTCGGGCAGGCAGCTCATGCAGTCGCTTGGTGCTCAGCAGAGGTACCAGGGGCTTGTGATCGGTCTCTATCAGGAAGGTGTGCATACCGAGCAGGTACATCTCGAAGCGACTCGTGGCCCAGGTGATTGCCAGTGCTTCCTTTTCGATTTGAGCGTAGTTGCGCTCCGCTGGAGTGAGAGAGCGGGAGGCACAGGCTACGGGCCGCCACGTTGTCTCGGGCGAGGACCGCTGGTAGAGCAGAGCGCCGAGGCCATATGACGATGCGTCTGCGGATAGCTTGGTACTGTAGTTGGGGTCGTACAGCTGCAGACAGGTGGGCTTGCAAAGCTCCTCCTTGGTGGCCTCAAAAGCCGTCTGTTGGGCGTGGTCCCAGGTCCAAGCTTTGCCTTTTGACAGGAGCTCTCTGAGCGGTTGGCTGATAGAGGCAAGATGCGGTGAAAATTTCCCCAGCTGATTAGCGAGACCCGGGAAACGACGCACGTCTGAGGCCGACTGCGGAGTTCTGAAGACCCGGATAGCTTCGGTCTTGCCGTCATCAGGTCTGATGCCGTCGGGAGTGAGGTGCACCCCGAGAAACGTGAGATCCGAGGCTGAGAATTGGCATTTAGCGGGGTTCAGCGTGAGACCCGCTAGGACGAGGCGCGTGAGAACGGCACGTAAGCGGTGATCGTGTTCCTCCTGAGTGCGACCGTGTACCAGGATGTCGTCCATTTGACAAACGACGCCCTCCAAACCCTGTAGGATGGCGGACATCCGCTGCTGAAATATTTCCGGTGCTGACGATATGCCGAATGGAAGCTTAGTATAACAAAATCGACCCTGAGGTGTGATGAAGGTAGTCAGAAGCTGGGACGCCTCGTCGAGTGGTATTTGCCAGAATCCACTGTTAGCGTCGAGCTTGGTGAAGACTGTGGAGTCGCCGATCTGACCGAGTGTCTCGTCGACTGTAGGGAGCTGGTGATGCGAACGACGTACGGCATCGTTGAGCGGTTTCAGGTCTCCGCATATGCGGACCGCACCTGTAGCCTTCGGTACGGCGACCATTGCGGCGCACCAGTCTGTTGGCTCGAGGACACGCCGGATGACGCCCAAGCTCTCCATGCGCTGCAGCTCAGCTTCTACCTGTGGGCGGATTGGCAGCGCCACGTTGCGGGCTGTGTAGAGGCAGAACGGTTTGACACCGTCGGTGAGAGGAATCGAGTAGGGCTCCTTGAGGCTGCCTAAGCCGGAAAACAGGGACGGAAAGTCGGCGAGCACGGCTTCTGGAATCCGGTCAGCTGCAGAGGGTGCTACTGGAACAGGTTCAGAGCCGGGAGGGATAACTGCCGCGCTCTGCATGGAGTTTGGCCTGTCTTTTGGCACGTCGGAAGACAGCTTTACGTCTGGAGGAACGCCGTCATTAGAGAAGAGGGGCTTGATAAGACCCAGAGAAAGTGAGTCGCTGCAGCTAAGCAATGCGTGACGGAGCCCTTGTACGACGCACACAGTGATAACGGTGCTGGCACCGGATGCCGGGTATGTCACAGACGCTGTGAACAGGCCAACGGTGTGGAGCGGTGTGTTGGCGGCGCTGATCAGCCGTTTGGTGCACGGCTTGAGCACTGGAGGATTCTGGAGCTGGTGGTACAGGGCGTCTGAGATAACGGAGACATCTGCACCCGTATCAATCTTGAAGTCGACGCAGGTGCCCTGTAGCAGCACTCCAACTCTCCACGACTGTTGGCTGGACTTGACGTCGCCCACGAACAGAGCTTCTGTGTTGAGAAGCGCTCCGTCATCTGTGTAAGTGTCGGACACCTCGGTTGCAGACACGGACTGCTGGTTACGGCGAGACCGGCACACTCGCTCGTAGTGGCCACGTTTTCCGCATTGACGGCACTCTTTGTCCTTGGCAGGGCAGGTGCTCCGCGCGTGAGGTGTGCCGCCACAAAATCCACACTCCTTGGTGCCTGCGCCGCGACTGGCAAACTGAGGTGGTCGATCCCCTGACCGTCGTCCCGCCACGTGTTGGCCAGCCGACACCTGTGACAGAGCCAGAAACTCTTTTTCTCCTGCCTGGGTACCCGTACGCGCTCGGACGAAAGAGTCGGCCAGCTTTGCTGTCTGGTGAGCGTCTAGCTTAGGCTGCTCCCTGACATGTCGCTGGGTGTCTGGGGGCAGAACGGCGACCAATTGCTCCCTGACCATCTCATCCGCGACCGTCTGCAGGGTGGGCTGAGAGCCACTCGATACGGAGTGCGACATCCACTTGTCGAACAAATCGAACAGACGGTGACATACCTCCGTGTAGTTGCCGCAGGAGGGGGACACAGCAGTGGAGCGAAACCTCTGACGGTACTCTTCTGCGTCAAGACGAAAACGAGCCAGAACAGCTGCTTTGATGTCGGTGAACGTCTGGGACGTAGTGGGCAAATTATTGTAGGCACTGAGGGCTTTGCCCTTCAAATACGGAATGACGGCCAAGCCATGGCGAGAGCGATCAACCTGGTGACCGTTCACGGTTGAGGAGACGTTCGGTGGCAATAAACCATTGTTCTGCATCGTCCTCGTCGTCCAAACTCCGCAATTTGGGAAAAGTTGCATTGGTGGTTGACACGGGGGCGGTTGGTGCCAGGGAGTAGTACTCCCTGGTTGGTGCAGACACCTGTGTGAGTTGTTGCAACAACGCCTGCGAGAGCTGGGCCTGCTGCTGTTGTTGTTGACTCTGCTGCAGTTGTTGCTGCGAGAGTAGAGCTATGAGCTTCGCGAGCTGCTCATCAGACGACGACGTAGCTCCGGCGCTTGCGGAGGTCGTATCCATCCCGGCGGGAGGCGAGCTCATGACTGGAACGGGCGAGGATTTTCCCTTCTTGCGGCTCTTTCCCGGCATGAAAAGGCTGCGTCCAAGCACCAATGGGGAAGTATAAACCGAAAGAAAAAAAAACCCGCCGCTGCCACCATGTTGTGTTGTCAAGAAGAACCCTTTATTTCTCATCAACATCCGTGTATAAAGAAGCACATAAAAGGTGTATCCGTGCGTGCATAGTGAGGGCACGTGCGTACGGGATACGTGCACAGTGCACACTACTGTACTACTACAACACAATGTCCATGGTAGACAGCGAGATCAACAGTGTTTCTAGTACATGTAATGTAGACCACTGACTACTACAATTGTCGCTAGTGGAGACCTTGAGCCGCGCTTCGCAAGATATGTGGTCGGAATCCCCGGGCCTACTGCTGGACAGAAAACAACAGGCTGACGCAGCTGGTCACACTGCAGGGAGATGTTTGTAAAAGAGGCTGTGAAATCGCACTATCCCTTTTTAATATTATAGAAATGATCTGAAGGGGGGGGGGGGGATAGGGCGTACCTGTGGCACCGAAAGGGCTGGTGTTCAAACAAACTATCACTGGTTTGCCATCCATGGCATAAAAACTAACCCTGGCGAGTGTATGAGGGTAGCCCATAGCACCTCCACATAGCGTTATAAATAGGTGCACACTGGACATTCCAAGAGGGCTTTTATTGTTTGTACAGCCATGGTCGCTGTACCCTTACATGTTGGTCAATTGGCAGCATGTTACAAGGCGAAGGGCACACTGTGTTGAGAATTTAGTTGTAGCCATGTCACAGTTACCAGGAGCACTGCTATGCTCTCAACACGCTGTGTCCTCCGCCTCGTAACATGCTGTCAATTGTCCAACATGTACATACATGGTATGATGTAACCAAACACTGGTTAAAAAACAGTATTAGGCCAAGTAAAAAAAAAAGCTAGATGATCGTCCCCGTCCGCCCCAGTTTTTGTCAGCGCCCCAAGAAATATTATTTTTATTTTTTAAATCGTGAGTTTTACTATATGGACCACATACTACTAGTATATCACAACGTCAGTATCGATCTGCTGAAGAAAGAAAAAGAAAAAAAGAAAAAAAAAGAAAAAAAGAGAAAAAAAACCTTGATGTTGTTGTGTACACTGTGTGCATGAGAGGGTAAAAAGTAAAAAAATAAAAATAAAATCCTCCCGCCCTCCCCGATTTTTCCAAAAAAAAGGACGATCATCTAGTAATTTTTTTACTCGGCCTTAGATAAACCTTGTTATAGTTCACGCAATTGTTAGATTGACAGCATGAAACAAGGTGGAGGACACTGTGTTCGGAAACAGTGACCTTACTACAACCTTCCGCGGTTGGCAGAGCCCCGGTCCCTGCGGACCATTTGAACCATATGCGTATCGCACCCGGTTCTGACCCTCATTATGCTAGGGGGTTAGGAGACTACTCCTGATGTCGTCTTGTTTTCTTCGCTCTTTTCTTCAACTTGTATAAAAACTTCTTTTTCTTTTTCTTCCAACTTCTGCCCATGGCGTCCTTCTCTCAGCTCGTCAGCTGTCAACAGTTTTTTTTTTCATCACCATGGCACTGTCGCGAGAAGGTGCTCTCTGTAGACGGGGTTGGTGATGTCCCGACGTGGCCATGGGTAGGCCTTCACCGCGTCGGAACACCCCGGCTACACGTTGGTCACGTCAACTACTTATGTTTGTAAATCACTTCGTTGTTGATCTGTTGTGTAGTTTTGTTTAAAAAAAAGTCTACAGAGAGCACCTTCTCGCGACAGTGTCATGGTGATGACAAAAAAACTGTTGACAGCTGACGAACTGAGAGAAGGACGCCATGGGCAGAAGTTGGAAGAAAAAGAAAAAGAAGTTTCTATACAAGTTAAAGAAAAGAGCGAAGAAAACAAGACGACATCAGGAGTAGTCTCCTAACCCCCTAGCATTATGAGGGTCAGAACCGGGTGCGATACCCATATTAGGGTTCAAATGGTCCGCAGGGACGGGGGCTCTGCCAATAGGGTCCAGCGGGTTCTGCCGGCAGAAAAATTGGCAGAATTCGGTACTTTTTCTGGTAAGTTTCATGCATGTTTGGTATGTGGATAAAGAAGTGGAGCAGAATGCGAGGAATTGCCCGCCATAAGGTTTGTATGGTTCTGCCAATTTTACTGCTTTTCGAGCAGAATCTGCCACCTTTTCGAGCAGAATCCGCCGGTCACTATCTGCCAACCGCGGAAGGTTGTAGTAAGGTCACTGTTTCCGAACACAGTGTCCTCCACCTTGTTTCATGCTGTCAATCTAACAATTGCATGTACATACATGTACAAGTCATGTGCGTTCTGGTTCATCATTCTCGGTCGAGTGGTATACAGCAGTTACGACATGGTACAGTGAGCAGGGAGTAGCAAAAATGATTTTAATCTTTACCTTTAAAAAGGTAAAGTTTCATCATTTTGGAGTGTGTTGCTCCCTACATGGGAGCTCGCGCTTTTCCTGCCGACTTGAATTCTCGCTTGACTGACTCACGACCGCCTTCCAGAGCACAAGAGAAGTCCATCGAACCTTCCACTCGGCAAACCTGCAAGAAAGTACCACCCCCTGCTCAATACCCAGTGTTTCGGGGAATTCACCCCTCATCAGTTGAGCTTGAGTAGGCTAAGGAAGATTGTGCCTAAGGGGCACCACTAGTATACGAGTATATGTACAGTGCTCTCCAGACCAAACCATCACCAGGGATACAAACTTACAGCGACGCTCCGTTTCCAGCGCGACAAGCACCTCGTGAACACCAGATACATGTAGCAGCGTGAGTCAGTGTCGCTCATGGAGGTGTTGAGGTTGCTGATTATTTTGGAGGAGGATAATTATACAGAGTATTGCCATAAATACTTTCTTTCTGAAAGACCGCCATGTTTGGGCAACTAATTACTTCAAATGGCCAAAACCCCTCCAAAGTGCTAAAATGGCCACCCTGATAATTACAAAGAGGTTCCCTGGCGCCAGCGCAGAAGTGAAGCAGTATTACACACGAAAGGCACAATAGAAGTTAACGAGTTTGTAGCAGCTCTTATCTGGCGACTTTTGATATTAGTCGCCTGATGATTGCGCTGAACAAGAAACTCGAAGTTGCAACAAACTCTTTTAATAAATCTTCATTGCGTGAGTTTTGAGCTCTTATTAAGAAAATGTTAAAATTTAACATGAAAGAAAATGTTAAAATTTAACATTTTCTTGACCATTTTTAAATGGTCTCTGCTGGGATGATAGCTACACCATAGTGTAGTGGTTAGAGCAAGCGAAGGTCCCTGGTTCGAGTCTTGGTGGTGACAGTCAATGTTTTCTTCAGACTCTTCCCGTTTGCATCCATCCCCCTCCCCCCCCCCCCAACCAATGAATGTCATTGCATAGTGGCTATACATGTACTACGGAGAGGGATACACTTCAGGCTCTTTAACAACATCTTCAAAGTTTCCGCTAGTACTTTCAAGCAAGTGCTTTCGAGCCTTATCGTCTACTGTTCATAATCAGGCTATTGTCCTTGTTCATTTGATTTTGCCTGTATTTCACCTGACGATACGGCTTGAGCGTATACTACAACTTGTAGTGAAAACTTCCAAGATGTTGTTGAAGAGCTTGAAGTGCGTCCTTCTTCTTTGTATTATTACAAGTAAATATATCGCATTCTTGTCTCCCAGGAAACGGCATAGTGGTTACCGTATATTGACTTTCTCATTCTGCGGGACGCCTCTGGCATTCAGGCCTCAGGGAACAATGCCAGAAATGACCAGCATGACCAATTAAACTTCAAAAAATGACATACAAAGTCACAAAATCACAGGACAAAATAACATCATGATTGTCCTAAGACAGCGGAGAGCCTATGAGAACACATCTGTACACATGCGTTGTGTGTGAAAAAAAGGAATTTCCCTCCCAAGCGTGACAAAGAGAATTTCCCTCCCAAACCGCCTGACAAAGTGAGGATTGCGGAGCTAGAGTGAACTATGAAGTTAATCTGTAGTCAATGAATAATGCATTGTGTTAGCTGCTCTGGCTAACACGATTATCACCCCCCCCCCCCCCCCGGCACTCTCAGAAGACATTGTTTTTAGCTGTATGAGTACATTGTAGCATGAGACGAAGAATAGGACGAGTTTTTTTGTTGCTGTTGTTACAGTTTCATCTCAGGAAAGAAAATTCTAGCGTGCAAGGAAATGCTCAAAATGTCAATGGTGGAAATGGCATGTACTTACGCACAATCATGAATGTAATGCAACAATGATAACAGAGGGCCCTAAAGCAGAACACCAAAATGCACATTCTTTTAACAAGGAGATGTAAAGGAGATGAGTTTAATACTTCAAAGTACATCCGACTGACGGAATGTGGGAGGATACTCCGCAGAATAGCAAGCGTCATTTGTAACTTTCAAACAGTGGTATCCAGTGCAGCTAGGTCCTTGCTAGCGGTGGCAGGGTGCGTGGGCGATCCTGGACTCAGCTGGGTGCCACCGCTACTCATGCTGTTGCCGGCGAGAAAGCCGAACGCTGCAGTGACTTCGGATGATGACGGTGTGAGTAGAGTGACAACGCCATCGCCCGGTGTAAGTAGAGTGATAACACCATCACCCTTCTCAGTAGTAACGTTGTCGTTGCTGCCTTTGGCAGAAGCCACACCATCATCAGAACTGCCCTTGGCAGAATCAACGCCATTATCGCCACTGCTCTTGGCAGTAGCAACATCATCATCACTGTTTCCCTTGGCAGTAGCAACACCGCCATTGCTACGTTTGGCAGTAGCAACGTCGTCATCGCTGTCCTTTGCAGGTTGTGACTGTAGCTCTGCTGTTTTCTCTGGTAATGCTGCATCTTCATTGGCTGTGGTGTCCCGGGCATTGGCCGTACTTTGCTTGTCATTGGATGGTTGGCCAGGGTCTCCATCGCCATTAGAAGGTGCTTTCTGACCAATGTCTGTCTTGGGAAGAATGGCGACATGATTATGCTCCTTCAATGGCGGAAGGGTCAGAGTCAAGACTGGCTTGTCGTCATTCACCGACGATGAATCGCCGGCTCCCACCGCGCTGCCATCGAGATCAAACGATGTGTGCTCGAGTGATACTCCCTCGTGATTGGCCACCTGTCCTCCGGCCGACGCATCGTTACCCCCGAGTGTGTCCTTGCCGAGCTGTTCTTCACCTGCAAAGGGATCGTGTGGGATATATGTAGGTGTTGTTGGTGTGATCACAGACTCGGATGCAATGGAGCGCGGCACTGTAGGCTGGCTGTATGACGACCCGATGGAGCTGCTCAGGAACTGGCTGCTACTTTCTTCCGAAGGTTTGTAGAGGTAGTAGAGGCGGCGTATGAACAGAGAGCCGAATATGCTGTAGCCTTGAGCGATAATGATGGCCGCCAGAATGATAGACGGGCTGACTTGTTGTGAGAAGTAGTAGGCAGGCACCAGGATGATCCAACAGGCTAGAATCAGCGCACTGGCCAGGCAAAGGAACGGGGCTTCGTTGAAGAAACCTGGCAAGCGGCGGGTTGAGAACGCCAGACTTGACGTTATCCCGATGAGCACAGACGTCCATGCAAAGTAACCGCCCATCCAGGATCGGCTGAGCTTGCAGACGAGCTTGCGACTGTCTCTTGTGACGACAATTTCGGCGCTGGGCGGCGAGAGCAGACCCCAGGCGACAAAGTAGCCAGAGGTCAGCACGGCCACTGTGACCAGGACCAGCAGCTGCACTTCGTTGCTGAGGAACCTCAGGCTGCGGCGCGATAGCTTGCTGGTCTGCTGGAAGACGACGCGCAGGCGGTTGGTCTTGATGGCCAGCCCGCTGACGTACACCACGGGCCAGATGAGCGCCACGGCCATCTGCAGGATGCACACCGTGTCGCTGGCTTTGACGATGAGAATGTTGACGCAGGCGAAGCTGGCGAGCAGCGTCATGAGCAGGGCCGTGCTCAGCGTGGTGTCAGCGCTCTTCACCACCGTTTCGGCGCGGTAACGGTAAAACGCCGCGAACGTCAGCAGCACGGCCAGAACACCGACCATGGCCAGACCCAGGATGACGGCGGGACCCACGTCGGAGCCGTGCAGCAGGTCACTGTAGACCAGCGGATGGCGCACGCACTCTGTCTGGTTGTCGTTGGCGCGCGCGTCTTCCGGGCAATGCCGACATGAGTCGTGCGACTCGCCCGCCCTGCGGATCGTGCCGGGCGGACATCGTCTGCAGAAGAAGCAACAGGTCCTGAGCTGCTCAGCATACACGGCACGGTAACCAGCCACGCACTCTCCGCTGATGCATACTGAGCGTCGTCGTTGCTGCCACGCGCCCTGAAGTGGCGGAGTAACCGCTTCAGTTGCAGTGTCATCAAAGATGGCCATGTGCTGTGCGTGGCGCTGAAGGACCCTGCCAATGCGCATCATCTGCCAGCTCAGGCTGCTGTTCATCCAGATGGCTTGTTCAATGTTGAGTACACTGCTAATATGCCTGGGTTCAGAATGGTTGTGGCTGCTGTTCTGACTGGTATGTAGCCTGCTGGCCTCCCCTGCACTTGCATCTCCAGCACGGACATTTGTCTCCATGCCAGTCGACTCATTGGCAACAGTTTGCAAGTATTTGCTGAAAAGCAACTGCAAATTCTCAGCATAGCTCTCTGCCTTTAGGAACAGTGAGTCAAGAATGCCAGTTGCTTGGAGGAAATCATCTGGGTCGTTTGTTTCATTTGCAAATCTTAGCAGGTGGTCACAGTCAACTTTAAAATGCTCCAAAAAAATGTATTCAGGGTCACCTGGCTCAATCCTCACAATTTTCTGACATGTCCTGACTCCTTGCTCTACAAGCGTTGTAGTAACATCGGCAACCATGAAGATAGTATTCATGATCTGCAGTGAGCGGTCGAGCAGAAACTCTGAGCTCATGCTGCCAGCTGTTGCGTCGAGGTGCGTGCAGTTTGCCCTATGCAGGTTATCTTGTGAGCGCATACCAAAGCGGATATTGGGAAGCTCAGGATTGTACTCCTCATAGCAGCAGTCTGTGCTTCTGTTCGCAGCCTCATAGACAAGTTCGCAGGTCAAGTGACACTGGTGAAGCTCTTCCCACACGGGAGCCAACCATGGATCCTGCAGCAGCGAAGTCGGCGTGGGAAGAAGACTATCCAGCCGTTGACGTAGCCGCCTCTTGACGCTGCTCCAGCTGGAGACGGATGATGGAAGTGGTGCCCATAAGTCCTCCGTGATGCGCACGGCAATCAGTTGCCCTTGCCTGGCTGCATTCGCTCTGTGTCGGAGCAGTGCCTTGTCAGCGACGAATGCCCAGTCTTGAAAACCCAGCCACTGCCAATCTCCAACTTGGCCCGCAGAGCTGGCAGCTGACTGACCAGGAGATGCTGCATGCGTGTGTGCTTTGGCCGCCTTCTCTATTGTTCTCCACACTTTGATGGAAGCATTCTCATCTGCAAACACTACTACAGCCGTGATTGATGACCAGAGTTTGAGCTGGGAGAAGAAATCCAGAATATCAGTGTGAGCATTTTTGTCACTGGGGACTAGAATCAACTCCAAAGCCAAGCAGAAACCTTTCACTTTTGCCTGGGACTCTAGAATCGACTTCAGCTGCCTGTCACGATCATCATTGGTCATCACAACCGCCAGGTACTTCCACCCATAGGACTCAGCCACCTCGAGAAGGGCTTCAACCTGCACTTTGTAGCTGGCAGCGGTACGAAACGACTGCAAACCGTCCAGCTGCGACTCCTCAAGGACGGGCGCTGGGCTGACGTGCAGATGTCGTGGATAGATGTTACTGAGGAGTTTACCCACGGAAAAGAACAGTCTATTTTCGATCGGCCCGATGAAAACCTTCGGATACGGTCCGCTGAACGGGTTATTCTTGCTCCGTGAACAGTTTGATGAACCGGAACCGAAGAAATCTGAGTCACTGAGTTTTATTCCAGACCCCAGTAATGACCGGGAGAAAGCATTGTCAATTAAATCATGGGATACATCTCGCTCGAACTCTGATTCTGGATATGCTCTGGTGTCGTCGGCATCGTCTGCGTGGGCCGTACACTGGCGAGACAACGGCGAAGAAGTGGCCGGCTGCCAGCGGGACAAGTAGTGAGATTGGTTACAAAGGCTGCAGAGTTCGATTTCATCTGGATATCCACCCTCATCTTTCCCGGTAACGCTGATGATGTTCTCTAGTTGCGAGAGGAATGGCGGCAGCGAGGCACACGTATCGTGCATGTCGTAGCCTAAGGAGAAGTTGAAATCGGTGTACGAAGTCTTCGACTCCCGCAGTAGCTCGAACGCTAGTGCCACCGCCTCGGCCATGGGCACAGCATTTTGCACGTCGATATCGAGGCATCTGTGCGTGGGTCGTTGTGTGGAGTGCCGGTGAAACGGTAGATAGAAGCGAACGGCCACATCGGCCTCCTGGTGACCACGCAACCCTGTGCTCTGAACCACCGGGTAGCCTTGTAACACGTCCGGAGCGCGACCTGGACGAAACTTAGCGGACGCAAGTTGTAGTTGGGTGGAGGTGATGATGACGATGATGATGGTGATACAGAGCCGGCGACACTGCCAGGGCAGAAGAAGCCTGCTCCACATCATTTTACAACTGCAGCCACAGATTGAGTTCTCGAACCGCCTAGCGGCCTTTGCCGGCCTGCACGGGCCAGGTGCAAGCAGTTTGGAGAAATCAACTCCCTTCTTCCTCGTGTGTTCTTGGAGATCGAGCGACTTGACGTGCGTTCGAAAAGGATATTTTGACTCTCGATGCACACGCTCAAAGCAGTGCAGGCCGTCCAGATGTGAATCGAAGAAGGATGACGAAGATCTAAGACTTGCAGACGAGATTCGTCACTACCAGTTCCACCGCGCAGCTCTGAGCTGTAGCTGTAGCTGCAGCAGCGCTGTCCACACCCACACAGACGTGATGCGTTGTCCTTGGAATTGGCATTGGACACGGCCGGGTGCATCGACTCCACAGAAGCATATGGACAGCCTGAACTAGCGGCGGAACCAAGACGTCGTTACGTTAGATGCTGCAATACGTCTATGACGAGTATGTACTCGTATAAATCTGGACGACAGTTCATATGCACAGGGGCGAGCATCCGTGCAGAATGAACCGCCTTCTCCGCAGCAGTGTCTACCTGGTCTCATTGTGCAACATGCGGCCAAATGGTCATACGTGTAGATCTATAATTATGACACTTCCGCACATACATAACATGTCTACATGACAGGTGCATTGTGCACATTGTGCTATTACGGTATTGTGTCGACGGTCCAGGTGTAGATCTACTAGGTCAGTACGAGGTTGTGGGTACTAGTACATGTAGTTGATCGCCATCTTCTTGCTAGCACACCGTGTCCACTGTGTCCAGATTGTGCCTGGCTTGCAAACAACATGAATAGGTACGCAGACAGCACATCCCCCAGCAGCTGTTGCAGATGCCTACCCAGACAGATGGTGCACGCTGGACCAAATGGCAATATGTACTGATCAAGGAGTTGTTGTAAGAGACCAGCTCCTGTGTGAAGTGTCTCGTCCCAGGCACTGCAACACGATAGCCAACAGCTGTATTTGTATCCTACAACTGACGGAATATACTGACTGGGTTTCCAACTTTCCATAACGTGTGCATTGAGAAAAAGAAAAGAAGAAGAAAGGGTCTGCCTTGCGTCCGGACTACACGGCATGCCGGGTGTCCCAGAATGAAAGTTGCCCTCGCTCCCCGGCGCGTACGACATGGATTTTCATACGGAAGTACGTAGAGGGAAACCTCCCTATAGGGCTTGAAAGTGATGACGCCAAAAACGGCCAGGGAGTAGTAAGTTGACATCAGATTTCTATTTTGGATCCACTAAGGTGTGACTTTGCTATTGCCTCAGTATGTGGGTGCATAGCAACCCACTCATGTCGTATGCAGGTGTGACTTTTACTTCGCCACCAGTTGTCACCCCGCCCCCAGTAGCCAAATCAGTCAGTTTCATTGGCCACATCACCTTGCTGTGAGTATTAAAGACCGCTTGAAATGTGCTTGAACCCATACAAAAACTGGATCCAAGTGGATCCAGTTTTTGAATTTTTGAAATTGTTGCTATGCTGTGATGTACCACTTTCAAGCCCTATTGTTATTACCTGTATTATGTATTCATGGTTTTAATAGGTACATTGGGAACCTGGCATGGCAGTCCAATGGTCTCCTTACCAAAACTCGGAAATATGCGAGCACGTGCACTGCAGCAGACACACATGCACACACGTATGTACACACATACACACGCACAAGTACACACACGCACACACGTATGTACACACACACACACACACATACACATGTACAAGTACACACACGCACACACGTATGTACACACCCACACACATGTACAAGTACATACACACACGCGTTTGTACACACATACACACGTACAAGTACACATACACACGTACAAGTATACGCACACACATGCACACACATGTACTTACTCTCTGTCCTAGACTAGTCACGTGGATCTCCCTTGAGAGGGGGAATCAAAAGAAATCTCAGAAAGATGAGTCAATTGGGTATTGAACTGCCCAATGTCTGACAACACCAAACCCGAGAGGTACCAAATGAAATCTCCCTCCCTATCAGGTGGGAGATCTCCTGATTTTGTGAATCATCAGCAAATTCTGGTCGGGAGATAGGGAGATGTTTCGAAAACCGTTTTCGAAACGTCTCCCTATCTCCCGACCAGAATTGAAACCTCCCCACTGGGGACAGATTTTTCAGCAAGTACGTGAGTACGAATTATGCTAACAATTAGGGCTCAAACGGTTAGTCCGATTAACCGGTTGCAGACCGGTTACGAAGAATTAACGGTTAACCGATAAAGATAACGGTTACGCAGTAACTTTTCAGTCAATTTTTCAAGTATCAGGTCGTTGCAAAGTATACACTTTCGCAGGCTGTCGCACGCGTACGCAATTTCTGGGCTGTCAACTCGGTCATATCTGGTCTCTTGGTGTGAGAGTATGTATGAATGAGCATGCAAGAGAATGTACATGTGTGCGTTGTACTGAATAGGGTACATTTTTTGAATGAGTATAGTCAAATATACGGTTAAAAAAGAGTCCGCAGGATTGCCGTGGCTTATAGGTTATAACCGGTAAACCGACCGTTAGCTTAGCAGTTAACCGTTAGGGGTAAAACCGTGACCGTTTGAGCCCTACTAACAATGCATGAATAGTGGCAAACTCGTCAGTGTGACTGGCATTTTCTTCATAATAGTGACCGGCACTTTCTTCATAATAGTCTCTCTCTCTCTCTCTCTCTCTCTCTCTCTCTCTCTCTCTCTCTCTCTCTCTCTCTCTCTCTCTCTCACACACACACACACACACACACACACACACACACACACACACACACACACACACACACACACACACACACACACAAACAGTGCCATACGCACACACCTGCACACACACAGACACACACACACACACAGACACACACACACACACACACACACACACACACACACACACACACACACACACACAGACACACACACAGACACACACATATCACATCAGTGCTCAATCATTGTGCCAGTACAATGGTCTCTCTGCTGGCAAAGCCTGAATGCGGGTACAATCAGGTAGTGTTCTATGACTCATTGGCACTATCAAGAGTATAATAAGTAGGGCTCAAACGGTCACGGTTTTACCCCTAAGGCCACCCTTTGTTAATTCATTGTTTAACGTCCTTTTTTTTCGCGAAAAGGTACGCGGGAGGGCGAAAAAACAACAAAAGCCCATTCCAAAAACTGGAAACCCCAATCCCCCATTTTGACCAGTAAAGCATGTGATATATACAATATTTCTGGGTCTAACGGCACTTCCAGGCATAGAACAACACTCTTTGATGGTACATTGGAGCACATGCCTGATGAATCCAACAAAACAGGTACATAGCATGAAGTTAGCATGTCATGAATTCATTACATCTGGATTTTTACTAGGACACACACCGTACGATATTTAAAAGCCAACAAAAAAAAGAAAAAGAACACAAGACAAAGGCATGCCCGGGAGGCAAGATTATAAATTTAAGGTCATGATCGGCACACTGTGAAACTACACAATCATGTATTTACAACTTCGCATATTATTGGTACTACTACTTTCTTGGTTTTTTTTCCGGTCGGAGGCAAAAAGGTACGCGGGCGCGGACGTTAAACAACGAAAAAAGAAAGGGTGGCCTTACGGTTAACTGCTCAGCTAACGGTCGGTTTAACGGTTATAACCTATAAGCCACGGCAATCCTGCGGACTCTTTTTTAACCGTATATTTGACTATATTCATTCAAAAAATGTACCCTATTCAGTACAACGCACATGTACATTCTCTTACATGCTCATTCATACATACCGTATATTCTCTATTATAAGCGCTGTGCTTGTATTTTTTCAACACCCCTCTACCCCTGCTTATATTGGAGACCGTGCTTATATTTTTTCAACCAATACATCCATACAGATTAGGGGTGAAACGATTAGTTCGAATATTCGAGTATTCGTTCGAAAATTTCAAACGAGCGGGTATTCGAAATTTTGCACTCGATCGTTTTTTTTTTTTTTTTTTTTTTTTTTTTTTTTTTTTTTTTAGTATTGGCATTTCATTTTTCAAAAACTTCTGTTGTACCGCTCATCGACTGGTATGCATGCGTGTTGCATGCCTTTGAGTCAGTATTTTATGACTTCGACGATGCGATCACCACGGCAAGTAACGTTAGTTTGTTATGAGATAATGAAAGTACTGGTGAAAATCGTTACTCTACACTCTGTACAAGACGCTGGCGACTTTTGTTCTATGTTCACAGATAATTTCTTCCGAATTGGTCGAGAACTCACAAATCGAGCGCTTTCGAATTTTGATAAAATACTCGAAATAATCGGATACTCGATCGAACATTATGAATGAGTGATCGGTTGGTCAAAATAGATACTCGTTTCACCCCTAATACAGATCAAGAAGAAAATACATGCTAGATATCATGCATGCAGCATTGCTTTCCACCAAGACCGTGCTAATAATAGAGGCTGTGCTTATAATAATTCGAAAGGTGCTCACAGTGTGCTAGTATTAGAGACTGTGCTAGTAATGGAGACCTGTGCTTATAATAGAGAATATACGGTACTCTCACACCAAGAGACCAGATATGACCGAGTTGACAGCCCAGAAATTGCGTACGCGTGCGACAGCCTGTGAAAGTGCATACTTTGCATGCAACGACCTGATACTTGAAAAAATTGACTGAAAAGTTACTGCGTAACCGTTATCTTTATCGGTTAACCGTCAATTCTTCTTAACCGGTCTGCAACCGGTTAATCGGACTAACCGTTTGAGCCCTAATAATAAGCTCTCAAGAGTGTGGCAATAACTCACATCACGTGTTCGAAGTACGATTTGTACTAATATCTACACACAACAAAGGCCAGTGTGCGCGGAGTCCGAATATCTGCAATTATCCGATGTTGATGACTCGCATAAGCTGAGTGGGTTTCTGCCAGGGAGTGTTATTTTTACTACTCCGTTGGTTGCTAAACGGCCTGGGAACATACAACGAGAACACTACACCAGGTGATGTGAGTTATCGCTGTCGGTGGATCCCATAGAAAGGGTATGATCACAATGATTAGTCTCAGGTTTTAGTATCAGTCGTCTGATGATTGCAGTAGCATGAAACTTTTGAGTTATGACAAATCCAAACTGGCCATCTTTCTCATTTTCGTTTGAAACGCTCTGCACTTTGCCGACACGTGCCAAAATTTACTCCTTTGTGCGTACATCACATGCTCCTTTATGATCCCGAGGTTACAGTACTGTCACGCGCTGAAGAACGGAGAGCCGAAGAACGACCAGGCTAGAATTTCACCAAGCACAGCATACCAATGCATACACGGTGACTCAGCTGCGTATAGACAAGAGTACATAACCCCCCAGAGTGTGCAACGCCTGATCCAGCTCTGCATAGGGTCTTGGTCGAGCGGAATCGGATCTTTGCGTCATAATACCGTACACATCTGAGGGGAACCCGGGGAGTCGCGGGTACTCTTGGATCAAAAACAATGGTGCCCTGCCTCGAGACCGGCCTTGCGCTGGTGTGAAGTGTACGCATGACATCAGAAGATCCGATTCCGCTCGACCAAGACCCTACACAGAGCTGGATCGGCGTTGCACACTCTGGGGGGGGTTATGTACTCTTGGTATAGACTGTGAAGTACATGAAAATAATAACGGTCCGGGCTAGGAGGCTGACCCCTCAGTTCTTCGGCGACCGGTAGTACATGTACTGTAATGCTCGTCTTATCCACAGAGAACGTCACACTTCATACATTTCACAAGTCATGCACGTAATCGTTTGCGGACAAAACGGACCCTCTGTGCACTGGTATTCCAGACTGTTACATCAAGAATACATGACATCCGGAGTGTGCAGCTTGTAACTTTTTCTGCATGGGTGCCTGTCACGGCGAAATTATTGGATTACGTCGTAGTTGATGCATGTAAGCGGCGGGAAGTGATGCCGGTGTGTACAACTGAGCTGCAGTTGAACAGCCGGATATCTGCTGGATTCCTGCTTGTACGCACTATCCGTATCACTAAAATGATATAAATGCAGATTTCTTCGCCGTGACAGCGACCCATTCAAGCTGCACACTCTGGATTTCATGCAACCTTGCCAACGTGCACACATGCATCATGCAGTACAATTGACAATTGTACATATACACATGCATCATGACTGTACAATTGACAATTGTACAGTCATGTACGTATACAGTATGCATTCTAACCCAGCACACGGTTTCTCATCTGCTTCAAAGTTGTTTGATGAATGACGAAGTAAGCTAGTTATTGCAAGTATAGTGCAGTGATGATGATGATGCTCTCAACACTCAAGTCATGTGCAGCTCAACTACAGTTGAACATATTCGGATGGGTTGTTATGAAGTTGCTATGCAGTTACTATGGTAACTAGGTAAATTTTAAATCAATCATATCTGCGTATCTGCCCAGGCTATCAGATGCCAACACGGGCGAAAGTTATGCACCAGAGATGCTTTTCATGATAGAAGAAAAATAAGAAATGGTAGGAACACACGCGAGGTCTGGTTGCACTAAGCAACATCTTTAGCCCGAGCACTGCCTGCTTCGTACTGGCCCTGTTGGTGCTGGTGTACAGTTGCTTGTCAGGGTTGACGCTGGACTAAGGGAACACTGTCTTATTATGTCTGCCCAAGGCTTTATTCCCCCCGAATACAGCGACTGTATCAACAACAGCAGCCTCACAGGATCTCGGCTGCAATGCGCGACAGGGCTTCGGTAAAGGACGGAGTGCATGCCTTACCGATCGAGGGCGCAAGGTAAGCGTCTGCCGATCTGACTCCTTCTTGAAGCTGCAGGTCAAAACAAAGAGCATCCATGTAACTGTTAGGCTAGCAGCCGTAACTGAGTTAAGTCCTAACATACACGTGTATGATGTGTACTTTTAAATACTTATAAAACATAGAAGGATCAGAAAGTCTGCTTAGGTGTGACCGTGTCCGCACTTTGAAAAGGCATAAGTCTACAGTCATGATGTTAACCATTGCTCCGGGAAACACAGATTCAGAGAGGGAGTTGCGGCACGTATTCGAAATGGATCAAATCGAGGGCTTTGGTAAAGTTCCTCACAACTCGTAACACAGGAACTTTACGTTCGAAACAAATACACAGACATCTTGTCACAAACAACATGAAGATCGTCACTGTTTAACACAACAAGCAAGAGTACTTTCACACACTCTGTGAAAACGAGAGCAAGAGCGAGCAAGACTGAGAGTGAGTGAGTGAGTGAGAGAGAGAGAGAGAGAGAGAGAGAGAGAGAGAGAGAGAAAGAGAGAGGGAAAGAGAAAGAAAGAGAGAGAGAGAGAAACAGAGAAAGAGAGGGACAAGGCACATTGCAAATGCAACATGAAGGACGTACAGATTCATACGAGTTCTCTAGGTACGGCTCCAGGTCAATCTCCACAACATCATTGACGCTATTCAGCAGAGCAAGGGAATTGCTCACGGCGGGAACATAATGGCCACGCAGACACTGCAAACACATCACACAAACCGAGAAAAATACGCCTTGGGATGTGATGGCAGCATTAAAAAAAAAGGTTACGAACAGTAATCACACGCCACTTGTACATTCAGTGATCGGTAGTAGATGATCTACAGCTCAGCCTTTCTTCTGCTACATCATGCACTGAATTTGAGTTGATTGGTATCGAGAGATCTCCACAGCAGAAAGTTTAAGTTGAGCTTTCGGAATAAAAGTGTCTCAAAAAACTGGAGTGAATGACTACACGTTTCTATAAGCTGCTTTTTCGGATTGTTGGTATCAGGGCATGATTATGTGTGTCCTGTACATTAGCAGTAAAACCAGTTGGTTCCAGCTGGAGACTGACATGTGTTGTCTATTAGTGGAACCTAAACATGTACACATGATCAGTACTTCACTGACCTGCAGCTCCCATAGGCAGCTGTCTAATGCCCGGCACTTAGACAGGTCAGCTTCCGCAGGCAAGTACACATCGGATTCAACGCTAGTCTCCACCGCTGGCAGGAACTCTGCAGGACCAGGAAAGAACACCATACACACACGCACGCACGCACGCACGCACACACACACACACACGCACATGCACACACACACACACACGTACGCACCGAGGAATGAAAACATAAGAAAATTAAGAAGCAAGCATGAGACCATAGTGCGTACTACTCGAAGCGGTATGCACTTCGAACTCCAATTCGGAAGTTTAACCTGGTCAGTGGCTTATGCAACATGCTGTGCCGCGATCGCGGCAGTGGCATGCTTATCCAAAAGCAGCACAGACCAGTCATGATAATACTAAATATTATTGTTTTATTGTACAGTGGTCCCTCTATAATCCGGCACCATTTGTGCCACGAAAATCTGCTGGATTAGGGAGGGTGCTGGATTAACAAATCTGATTTACTGCTGCAATGTGCATGAAGAGGACATTTTGGCTACTGAAAATTGTGCTGGTTTATCGAGGGTGCTGGATTATAAAGTGCCGGATTAGAGAGGGACGACTGTATTACCACACGGGCATCAGTTGGCCCTGCATCAAGGGTGATAAGAAAGGGCAGCCGGGGAACAAAACCCACATCACATCACATTCTACTTATTCATGTTGTCTTCCTGAGCAATACATACACCAGGAGAATAATTACTACAGACACTTCCCAGCAGATACGGTGTAATCCCAGCAGATATGGTATAATCCCAGCAGATACGGTGTAATCCCAGCAGATACGGTGTAATCCCAGCAGATATGGTGTAATCCCAGCAGATACGGTGTAATCCCAGCAGATATGGTGTAATCCCAGCAGATATGGTGTAATCCCAGCAGATATGGTGTAATCCCAGCAGATATGGTGTAATCCCAGCAGGTATAGCAGGTAGGAGTGACGCGTCTTATCACAGACGGTGACGGTAGCCAACAGTCCACAACATATATGTACATGAGACAGTTCAGTGTAACGTCTTAAAAGGCACGATTCTCACCGCCGTTCTCGTCCAATAGCCGTTCTTGCGTTTTCCTGTGGACCAACACTTTACATGACGGGTGACGCTTGAGTAAGTTTGTGATCATAGCCACTGCTATCAAACAGCCTAATACAAAGATGGAGGAGGGACAGGTAGGCAGAGACAGACACATTTTAGAGAGCATGTACTGACACAGCCTAATACAAAGATGGAGGAGGGACAGGTAGGCAGAGACAGACACATTTTAGAGAGCATGTACTGACATGGATGCTTCCGGTTTAGGCACAGACACAGGATTGGGATTAGACAAGCAGCCTCACAAACGCTGCATGCATAATTATACTGATACAGTGTAATAGTAAAACATCACTCATTTTAGTCTTAACTTACTTACAACAGTGAATAAACTCTGCACGCGCTCTTCGCAGACACCATACACACGGCCAGAGCATGTTTTGTATTGATTGCCGCCTCAAGACTAACGGTCTAAAAACAGCTACCCTTCCACACATACACACACAACAGTGCACTAGCAAAAGTACATTTCACAGAACTAGCCCCTGACTGGGTCCTACTGTCACTTACCAGCTGGAGGTGCAGTTAGCGAGAGGCGTGACAGGCGTTTGGCGAACGCCGCCACCAAGTAGGCTGACAAGTGGCTGTCAGAACACGATACCAAAGTACAGCAACGATACAGAACACGGTGGCATAGTTTCAGGGATTCGCAGGTTTCCAGGGGTACGTTGCCACTTCCTAGCAGATTTTACATGCAGCTGCATCAGTATTGAACAGCCACTTCAATAGACTGTGTGCTGGATATTATCGGGATGTCATAAGCACGCATATTCAGCATGAAATAGGCATTGAGTGGATCTAGAAACAGTGCAACGTCCATTTCGTCCTACTGCTTAGTACATATGACTGTGTGTGTACACACATGATCATTGTGTGCCCGGTGTATTGCTGTTGCAGCAACACTGACAAATGAGCACACCTGCAAAAGAACCAAACCTACCTGGAACTAAGGAAGCGGTTAGCAAGACGAAAGAAGCGACTACAGTGTTTCTCGTAGAAGAGAGAAGGCTGCATAAGAGCATACAGTTTCTCGTAGAAGTCCGGATAGTCCCTGTGAGCACATAGGGTAGAGCAACATACACGTACAAGCACACACACACACACACACACGCACACACACACACACACACACACACACACACACACACATGCATCCATGAACGCACACACACACACACACACACACACACCACACACACACACGCACATACCGTAAGTACCATGGAGCATCCGGAGCATGAAAGAATGCACCGTCTGCTAGTACACTGGCTAGATACCTACCGGTGCCTTCCTTGATCGGAACGACTTTGGAAAATCCAGAAGGAAAGATTTGAGATTCATGCCACATGTCCTTCCACTATTGATAGCTGTGAAATGATGCTACCAATGGCAACCCACAGCATGTCTACAGTTCAAACAGATATTAGTTTCGAGATTTCCAGGCTTTCCATGGGTGCAATTTAATGTGTTGAGAGAGTACTGGACGAGAAAGCAGTCAAAGTAAGTTAGCAGAACACGTGCCATCAGAAAACAAATACACCCCCCCCCCCCCCCCCCACACACACATGCACATCATTTCACGGGGTGCTGCCACTCACAGGTGGTGCTTGTTTATGAGAAGAAAGAGACCGTTCAGTGCCAGCAAACTCACTGCACCACCTGAACAACATGAAAAACAAAACAAAAAATCACAGATCCCGAACACCAGGCAAAATCAATAACAAAACATGGAAAGTAACATGGCATAGCAGTCGTTTGAGTCTGCTATGTTCTAAGGCTCTGCCTATGACATTGAGCACTCTCTGCAGCTCAGGGATCAACGGATTTGTGAAAGTATTATTGGAATATTCTAGTCTCACTGCAAGAACGTGAGACAATCGCTCATAGCGCAAACACACGGGGACAAGTGTGATACTGAAGATGATGCAGACTACACACGCAGCATGAAATCAGCCATGGCAGTAGAGTCTTTCTTGCATGGGTGAGGGAGGGAGGCACATTACCTGCATCGTAAGCATCCGTCAGGAAGTCTATGAGTAGTTTGGGGTTGAGCATGTGAGGCATGACGTTGGTGTGTATGTTGTTCAGAACACGCACAAGAACGCTGGATGGTAACTGCGTAAACATCAAACAAACATATGGACACGTGGATGTACTTCAAGTAAGCATCAAAGCATTAAAGCACACACGCACGCACCAGGAGTGAAGGAGTCCGGGGCCAGCCTGCAATATAACCCTCATTCCGGGTTTTCGCGTCGGGGCAGGGTAGAATATCTATATTCTCCTTTGGCACGAGCTACGTTGCTAAACCCTTGCAAGAAGTGCTCAATGCCACGAGGGCAGCGCCAAAAACACAAGTTAGCAACGGGACTAGGCTGAACTAAGCTGTACTATACTGCACCATAATTTGTGACTAGAGCATCGCTGGTCTATAGCGAGGGTCCCTGGTTCGACCTCTGGGGTGGC
Organism: Sycon ciliatum; assembly: GCF_964019385.1. Taxonomy (NCBI): domain Eukaryota; kingdom Metazoa; phylum Porifera; class Calcarea; order Leucosolenida; family Sycettidae; genus Sycon; species Sycon ciliatum. The sequence continues at coordinate 63,481,516 of NC_088643.1, forward strand.
AGTCATCTTTCTTCAGACTTGTTCCATTTTCATTCCATCAAACTGATGAATATCTAATGCACTAGCTACTAGTTTGTGTGGGAGGGCTGCGTTCCAATAGCCTTTATAGTTTCACAGGAAGCGTGGGTTTAAAGAAAATGTTCAACGGTCACTGCTGGGATGAAGACTATACCATAGCTTGGTGGTTAGAGCATTGCTAGCCTATAGCAAAGGTCCCTCCCTGGTTTGAGTCCCAGCGGTGGAAGTCACAATTTTTCTTTTCTTTTTCCTGTTGCAACTGGCTCAGCATTATGAATAATAACGGACTCTTGATTATTTTACCACCTATCTGTGATATAAAATACGCAACTGCAGGTCTTATGCATGAATACACAGCAAAATATGCCTGGGCCCCGGAAGTGCACAATCGAGGTTGAAACACGCCTGAAATTGCTCACCACACCATCTGGTGTAGGACCGACTTACCGGTAAACGAAGGAAAGACAGCCACGCTGAGCTGAACACACGCCGATGTGCCTGAGAGCGTACAGGAGAAACAAGCAAGGTGACGACATACATGAACATGCTGACTTATTATTATTGAATGCAGATGGAGAATGTTACTTCAGGGTGCTGAAATTGAGAAATATCTTCAGGAAAGTCTTCCCACCTCTCTTTTCCAAACAATCGCATGGCGGCGCGTCACGATAATAATGAACTACAGCGTACTGTACTTTGAAACACCCCTGTGTTGTTACACATAAATGGTTCATACTGAGACGAGAGAAGAACAGTTTCAAAAAGACGTACCGCTATGCTGGCCGGATCGCCGTACAGTTCCTTCCTCCGTCTCTCCTCTGCACCCTCTGCAGACTTGGCCTTCTTGCGAGGTGGCTCAGATGCTGCATTTTCTGGAGAAGAGCAGTGCAGAAAGCAAACAACACAAGCTAAGTACAGTACTGTTGGTCGCCGAAGAACTGGGGGGGGGGGGGGGGGTCAGCCTCCTAGCCTAGACCGTTCTTATTTTCATGTGTTACAGTCTATGCACAGTTGAGCCACCGTGTATACATTGGTATGCTGTGCTTGGTGAAATCCTAGCCCGGTCGATCTTCGGCGCTCCGTTCCTCGGCGCCCGACAGAACTGTAGGTACGGCCTCCAGCATGGAACAGCCGGACGGTTTGTGACGAGCACATCACTCAACTGCTGATCGTCTTGTGCTGGCGGGTGGACTACACACGGGTGCAGATGCCACTCAGTGAACTCCCAACACTGTGCCACACTGAACACTGCTTGTGAAGCGGTGCGTTCCTCATCACCACTGCCACCATCTGGTAAACAGACAGTATTCCACTGGAGGGGCACACTAGTTCTACATTACACATGAATAACAGTGCACACATACGCACAGACACAGAGTCCTACAAGGAAATAGATCTCAGCCAGGCTTACCTTCATCAACAATGAACGATGTGATCTGACATTCCATTCTTGGCATGGCAATCGCCTTGAGGATGCCAAAGCAATTGCCAACAAAACATGGCGTGGAGGACTGTTTAAGGAGCATGAAGAGAGAGAAAGACGGACAGAGAGAGAGAGAGAGAGAGAGAGAGAGAGAGAGAGAGAGAGAGAGAGAGAGAGAGAGAGAGAGAGAGAGAGAGAGAGAGAGAGAGAGAGAGAGGGGTACCTCAATTGGGGTTCGAGCCGCACAATGCACGGTTGCAAGTGGAGTCAAACGGCCTGGATTTCATGGTTTTTCCAAAAGCAGTGAGTTTGGAGCAAAACCTGGCCGAAATCCTATTCTTTTTAGGGCTTGCTTTTTGGAGAAATAGACTTCAGAAACATAATTGGAAGAGGATTCCATAGGGGTTGCAGAAAAATTCTGAAAAAAACTCAAAGTTTGACCCAGTTATGGCCAAAAGCTAGAAGTCCATCTTTTTATGAATGGACTACAGTGGAGATTGGATATAACGACCTTGGGTTTAACGACAAATCGCGTTTAGCGGCAAATTGCTGATGCCCAAGTCCTTTCTGTACATCATAGATCGGGTATAACGACCTCGAAAATAGCGACAGATCGTATTTACTGACACTTTTTTGGTGCCCGAAGACCTGAAAATGCATCGAATATACAGTCGACCTACCCTTATAACGATATTTGCGTCAGACCAGAAAATATTGTTATAAGGGTAATATTGTTATAAGGGTAACGGGTTCATTTCATACATGTACGTCATAATGCATGATTTTTGTTCATATTTTACACTCTTCATAGGATAAAAAACTGAGGTACGTGCGCATTATATACACCGCAAGGTGCCCAATGGTGCCCCCATTGTATTTCAATATGTCTCAGCGCCTTATCAAGTGAGGCTTGCCTTACCTGGATAGTGGGCTCTATAATTCCCTGCTAGATATTGTTATAAAATGGAAAATGTCGATTGGTCATCCCATTTTATATCGTTATAGGGGTAATATCGTTATAGCAATATTGTTATAGAGGTAAGCCATTGTATACAAAAGTCAATGGAGTGATTTGGTTTGGCAGAAAAATATCGTCATAAAGGTAATATCGTTATAGAGGTTATCGTTATAAGGGTAGGTCGACTGTAACGACTTTCCTCTTGTACCAGGCGGAGTGGCATGCCTGGGACTTGTCCGGACCTCTGGGTCACTCCACGCCTGCTGGTCATTGCACACAGTGCAGCGGTGTAGTTGCCTATGCATGACTTTTGGCTTGAACTATGCATGCAAGACACATGCGCATGCACATACACATCTGAAATCCATACTAGTATGCATTATATTATGCACACACATATCTGCAATACATTTCTGTCATTTTGATATACATATTGCAGTACTAAATGTGAAGATCGGGTTTAGTGACAGATCGAATATAGCGACATTTAGTTTTCTCCCGAAGGAGTGTCGAAATATCCAATCCCCACTGTATAGGGTTCTCCAACCCAAACAGTACGCGTGTAAACATGAAGGGCCACAGGCACTAACAACCATCAAAAGGAAATGCACAGGGTGATGGGTATTGCTGCCACAGCTCACCTTGCCCTCCGACTTCTCACGCATAATCATTCTGGTGAAAAGAACCACAAGAGGCACAGCAACATGATCAGTGAGTCATCCAGCAGTGCACAGAATCCAACCACAGGAGTGAGATCAGAAGAATGAAGTTACGAGTAGGCCCATGAAAACTTATGATTATAACGGGTAAGCTATAGTGCTGTTGGACACAAGCTGAATAGTGTACTCCCCCCCCCCCCCCTCCCCTCCCCCTCCCCCTGTGCCTACTCCTCCCCACTTTTGGTGAACTGAAGTGTCGCTAAAGCCGAGACCTCAGGTCGGCGGAGATGCTCCAGTTTCACCACCACAGTTGCGTCTGCAACCGCCTCTATCGTGCAGTACCGTATTTTCCGGAGTATAGTGCGCACTTTAGATGTGCTATTTTAGGCCCTAAATCGCAGGTGCGCACTATGCTCCGAATATGAAATGCATGTACTTCAATGAAGATTGAAGTGCGCACCCCCAATGAAGATTGGGGGTGCGCACTATACTCCGGAAAATACGGTATTCTGTTCTCGAGGTTCGTGGTTTCTCGTAAAAAAAAGAAAAAAGAAAAAAGACATCTGTCAAATGTGTACCAGTACATGATAACTAGTGTGCATAGCTGGGGTGTGCATGCAACTAGTAGTACTAATAATATTAGAGGACTAAGCCAAGAGTCCATTTGCTCATGACACGAGATAGCAAACAAACTCACTCCATAGTCTTCAGCAGGGAGAAGCGAAAGTCGTCCAGCTCCAGGAACTTCACCACACTGCTCAACGCCACGGCAGTATTGGCCGTTGTGTCGAGAAGTGACACGAGCACACGCCGCAGAGTATAGACAGCAAACTGATATTGGCGCTGTGGCTGCTGTAGAGCCTTGGATTTGCGCTTCTTTGGTCGTGATCTGGCTGTTGTCTCTGCTTTGACTAGCTCGCACAGAGCGCCGGCCGCTGCTTGCTAAAGATTGGGGCAAACATGGGAAGGCACACGCGGCAAAGGACAGGCTTATATCCTGATTCCAATGCCCACCGAATTACAATCATCAATATAGAATAGCCACAAACAATCCCACCCACGTTCTCCTATATACACGTGTACACACGTATAAAATTACGTGCACACGCACACACCGATGCAAACACATACATGTACTAGCATACACAATAACCTGTGCGGAAGAGGTCCGGAACACTGCCGTGAAGGCGACACACAACTCCACAGTCCACACTATTTCAGCCTCACCTGCACGTCATCATTCTCATGCAGCATCAGCCGTTGGAGCCTGTCCAGCCCGGTTGAGTAAAGCTGCCTTAAACGTGCAGCATTCTTTTCTTCCGCAGTTAGCGAAGACTCTACAGACACACCACCACAACACAAACTGTAAGAACAAGAGGAGAAATGGGGTACTAGTAGATCAGCATCTACCCTCCCCCCCCCCCCCCAACAATACAGAGTCAGAGCTACACAAAGCAAAACACTGCTAGTCGGACAATGCTACTGCTCACGCACTGGAGTAGACTACACATGATGTGACCTACCGCTGATAGAGTCGTCCGCTCTCAGATACACCTTGCTGCCAGGGCCCGTGGTCAGTGTCAACAAGTGGCTGAACACATCACGCAGACAGGTCACGCTGCACTGGACCACTTCACAATCCTCGCTCTGTAGCCATCACATGGAAACCAAGAGCAAGAGTTCAGAGCCAAAGCAAAATCAGGAGGATCAACAGTGGAGACCGTACTTAGCCCTTATCCAGACAGCCAGCCATTAAAAAAATCGACCATAATAGAGAGGTTCCGGGGTACGATTTTCCGTGCCAAAATCCGTATGGGCGCTACGGATTTTTTCCAGGCGTGCTCCATACGATTTTTCGCCACGGAGAATCCGTGTGGACTGGCTTTCATACGAACCATGTTTCATATGGAGATTTTGCGTCATCGGGTGCAGAAAGATTTTTCGCGTACAAATTTGGTACGAGAAACATCGATTTTCCGCGGGAAGTTTTGATTTTGGTACAAATTTTCAAAATAAAAAGGCATAGCGCGGGAATGTGACGTGTTTGCGATCGTAACCTAGGCAATGACGGCAAACACATTTTTTTCGTACTCCGGAACATTTCACTGCTCGAAAACGACGTATGAAAATCCGTAGCGCCTCTACGGATTTTGGCACGAAAAAACGTACTCCGGAACCTTCCTAATAGGTTGACAGGTTTACCAGATTGCAACCCAATCATTTTGCCTGCAATTTACACTATTTTGGTGTCAAAGGAAGCAGTGAACACCCACCTTTCCTTATTGGGCAACTTTAGCGACTGGATAAGGGCCGGGTTCCACTGCGGCTCCGCGGCTCTGCTGCTCCGTGGCACTTGGCTGCATGCAGCGGAGCAGCGCGGTTCCACGGACACTCGCCATTCGCGATACCGCGGTCGTGCTCCACACTTTTTGATGACGTTTCACCTGCCTGTGCGCGCGCGCGAAATCAAAAAAATCTTCGTGTTCTGGCCTGCGCAACGAATTAAAATTTGAATTTTAAAATTCTGGCGTACAAAACAATGCAAAGTACGGGAAACAGGTCGAGCCGCGACCGCGGCTCGCAGTTTTTGGTCAAGAATCGTAGCAAAAGCTCGCGGTGAGCTGCGGACTCGCTGCTCCAGCTCGAGCCGCGGTCACTATGGTAATGATGACGTTTCAAGCCGCGAAAGACGAGCAGCGGAGCCGCAGTGGAACCCGGCCCTAAGGGTTAACAATGAAAATATGCTCGCCTTAGGCTGCAACCACACTAGGTACAAAACTGCGTAAACGCAACTTTTCTGCTTATGTCGTCAAGGAAACGCGCGCGAAACGCAACACGTGCTGCATTTCTTTTCAGCAATCCTGGTATCCCTGTAGAAAGCAACTTTTCGCCTTTTCCTTGGGTTTCGGTTCTTCATACGGGTAGATGTTTCTTGTTGAGGCTTGCACTGAGTCTGTGTCGGTAGTAGACGGCTTCCTTGTCAGTTCCTTGCCAGTTTGTAGTGTTTGGGATTTCATCTGCCAGTGCGTTCAGTATAATTTCCGGACACTCCTGTTGCCTGCTGCTGATTCCGAGATGCCACGCAACCATTTCACTGACGATCTAGAAAAGACACTCATGGAGCTTTGGGCAGCGCATCAGAAGACAAAACAGGGCCAAATGACGAAATGGAGCATCAGGGAGAAGGAGATGACCGAGACCTTGAACGTGTATGCCAAGGAGCTCTACGGTGAGGGTGTGAATGTTTTTTTTAAACCAAAAAACGTACACAACAAAGTTGACAATTTAAAATCCAAGGCGCGCAAATTCTATAAAAAGTATAAGAAGTCGCAGGAGACTGGTTCCGCTGCCCCAGATCCGGGCAGTGACGATGCTTACGACCTGGAGATGGCCTACGTTTGCTGGGGAAATTTCCGGACGTGGCACTCCCTGTTCGGGCAGATGCCTGGATACAGTCCACTTGTTTCGATAAACACAGCTTCTCTCCAGGCCGCTTCCAACTCTGATCCTGCGACAACAACACACAGTAGCAGCGCTGCCATCCCTAGAACGTCGTCATCTTCACCACCCAGCTCCAGCACACCTGGCTCAACTACTGCCAGCGCGTCAACAGTGACCCGGCCACCACTGAGAGCTGATGACTGTGACGATGACAGTCTTGATGCTCTTCTTCTAGCTAGTCACTCAAGCTCGCCACTGTGTCCTGCGACACCATCCACCGCAGGGACGGTATCTGCCGACAGTACTCCTGTAACGTACACATGCACACATGCTCGACGGAACAAGCGGCCATCATCGCATGTTACAGCATCAGCATTGGAGCATGCAGGTGACGAGAACGACAGCGAGGACAATGATTCTGCTGCTGCTCTAGATCCTACGCAGGCTGTTGGGCAGGCCACGAACAAGCGTAGGAAGAAGAAGCACACAGCCGGAGACCAGTCCAGTCCTGTCGCTGACACTTTGATTGCTGGCATTGGCAGCATTCATAGGGAGCAGCAACAGAGCACGCAGACATTCCTCAGTGGATTGATGATGCAGCAGCAGCAGACTCACTCCACAAACCTCATGCAGAGCCAGATACTGTTTTTGAGAGAGTTGTTTGGGCAGCCCTCTTCATCACTACAAGTTACGCTGTACTTTTTCTTTCCTATAAAATCATCCTTGGCTCTCCATCCCAGTCTATTATGCAGCTACTTGTTTCCTTTTCCCATGCTTCATCTCCTCCCCTCTACAGTCCCCCATTTTTTTGCTATAATTTATGTAGGAGACGTCTATGATAACTATTGATAAGCATCCATTTGCTTTTGGAGAATCCTTTAAATAAATACGCAACAACAACAACAACTGTACAAGTATTGACTTCGCGCTGTAGTTTATCACGCTGTACTTTACCGCACTGTACATCACACTGTACTTTATCGCGCTGTAGTTTTTTTCCATAAGTAAACAGTAACACGCACCTGGCAATATGGCGGTAAATACTAGCCGGATAGTAATTATACAACAAGAAGAAAGGAGGCAAAAATGGCTCTGAATACAGTTTATCGGGCCGTACTTTTTTTGCCCTGAAAATCACAGCGCCTTACTTTTTTTTGCACTGAGTTGCTAGCGCTGTACTTTACCGCGCTGATATTCCTGGCGCTGTGAAGTCAGGCGCTGAAGTGGCAAGTCACCGGTAGAGCGAGGGTTCGTTGCAACTCAAGTTTACGCTAACGTTACCACCAGGCAAAGTCAAATTGGGGGAAATGGGTTCTTGTTATAATTTTATTGCGAAGGAAAGTAAGTGAAGTGATAAGAGGTGGTAGAAACGATCAGCTGGGGTGGGTATCACTGTGTTGGTCTTACTATTGCGCGAGTATGATAGTACGTGTAATAGGAACTATGTTGTCAGTGTGGGGAACGACGTGGGCCGGAGTATGCATGTGGTGGGGAGTTTGGAAGTCCTAGGGAACGTGTTCCATTACAGAAAATTGGTTCTCCTGTCACAGTGTCAGGATAAACATGTAACACTACATACCTCACTGAGCTTCAGTATCTCCACAATATTGTCTGATTTAGTCGAGCTGGTCAACAGATTCTCTGAAATCTTGCGTAGACGGTCCATCATAGCATTCTCACCACGCGTCGGGATCAAGGCAGGATTATAAAGAACGAGATTCTTCCCTTTTTATTCTTTAGGGCTCAAGAAAGAAGAAGATGACCTGATATTGTACAATCTCAGCACAGCATCTACTCTTATTCGGGCAGCAAATGACAAAACACAGTCATTAGGGACGTTTAGCAATGCGAAAATTCGAACTTTTGGTGGTGGCGATATTTCGCGAAAATCTATTTCGAAAAAGAAAACTTGCGAGGTTTAGCAATGCGAAACGACTTTTTCTCGAAGCTATTTGAATCTTATACAGTTGTAGTACCGTACCGTATATGCAGCTCAGTCTCAAGCAGGAGGCTATAAAATTACTACTCCCTGTAGTGAAATGCGTACCGAGAAAAGAGAAAGTTACTTTCGCAAATCACTGCAACTGTTACTTCGCGTCCAAGTTTTCGAAGTTAGTTTCGACCTTTGTTTCTGTACTCATTCCCAGACTCGAATTTTCTTTCGAACTTTCGCGTTGCTAAACATCCTTATTGTAATGCTTCTGCCTTCTTCGATTTTTCAATCCGCGATATTCATGTTAAAACAAAATGGCGTCACGATTTATTGAAAGTGCAGTTGGTGGTACGAGTGTTCAAAACCATTTGAACTTCATACTGTTCGTCTTCTTTTTGACATGCTCTCTTTCCATCGTCCTTAGCTTTTGTTTGTTGTGAGCTGTTTTGGCTTTCTCCTGTACCTCTGGGGGATGCCAAGTGATGGTTTTGAGAGGCTGGTGATGGCTGTGAGCGAGAGTTTGCCGATCGGCGTCGTCCTCGCTGTAGCGATGAAAATACTAGTTACTACGCACCTGGCAGATATCACAACACGTCGGAGCGTCCAGGAGCAAAGGAATCTTGGGTTTTCACTGGAATCTAGTTCCTCCAGCATCGTGTAGCCCACCGTCGGAGAATGGCGGTCCAGAAAGGTCGAACCTGGTCTTCTGCAGCACCTCGCAGTCCTGCGAGGCACACCGTGTACGCCTGCCATGTATTGTACAAATAAAACTCATGCAGTAGTGGACTCTACAGTGATGAGTCTCAGCCTGTATGCTGCAAAAGACACAGGAAATGTGACTGGTGTCTGTACACTCAGTGACTGGACGCCAACACCCCAGTCTTCTCCTGCAGGATCTATTTGACATTGACATTATGCAGTAGGTCGGCATTGACCTGGTTTGGCAGCTATCGTAATAGTATCTGCCTGGTTGGATGTAGCAGGTTGGCGTTTGCTCGTCGTCCAGTCCGGAATTTTCTTGTAACTCACGGTGGAGTACGCGCAGGGTTTGTGATCATCCCTGTTCACTTCAATATTATCAAACACAACGTCCCCAAGATGAGTCATCTTATCCTAAGTACTGAATTTGCTGACAATATTGCACCACACTTGTCACAACCTACCGCCACTGCTGGCGGTGGCGACTGGTTCGTCAATGGCGGTGACCAGGCTGACTGACTAGCTTCGAGACAGCAGCCTCGTTGTCAACCCCGCGACAGCCTAAAGGTTGATTTTATCGATCCAGCCTCAGCGCCATATTGACGATGCCCTAGTGACTGTGTGTCATGGATTGCCTTGCCATCAGCGGTCATTGCCGTCCACCTTGGTGCAGCCCTCAACAACTGGCTCAGCCCATGGGAGTCTCAAGTGGACAAAGTTGTTGCCAAAGTAGCTCAGAAGATTGGTGCATCGTGGTGTAGGTGAGCACATAACTAGGACTTCCCAGCGCCTATTTGTCCAGGCTGCGATACTATGTGACATGCTGTACTGCACATTCTTTTCAGCACTGCAAGGCCGGCAGCTGGACCGACTGCAGGGGCCGCGCACATGCAGGCCGCCTGTTGCCAGTGCAGCATTCTGGAACGTTCCTTCCTTCTGAGATCCGTGGAATAATAACTTTCTTTGCTTCAAAGCAAGTTGCTCACCTTTCTGTTGTGCTCCCAGTGTCCTTACAACAATAACCTACAGCAATGTTTTATTTTCCTTTCCATTCCCCAACCAATGAATACTACAATGTCGATTCTATTTCTGAATACTTTAGTGTGTGCCCGCGCACGCACGTGTGTGTGTGTGTATACCTCACTCGCCACTCGAAGTTCTGTTCCCCATTACTGGAACACTGCCTGTTCTTTCATGACCTGCCATCATCTGCGGATGGGCATTCAATGATTATATATTGTGTGTGTGTGTGTGTGTGTGTGTGTGTGTGTGTTTCATTTAGAATCAGATCCGCTATCGTTGCTATAAGAGAAAATCTGTGGGTTCACATCCAGTGCATTTGTAGATTTGCGTGCTTTTCTCGCCATGGGCGCATACATGGGACATTGTGTGTGTGTGTGCGTCTGTGTGTATGGGGGATATTGTCTGTATCGGCTTTTGGTACTAATGTTCAGGTCTGTGCATGCATGTGTGAACATGAAATTGTTCGGTTCTGTGCATGCTATTGCTATGTTGTATATTATTGTATGTATGTGTGCATTTCCACGAACAGTGTAGATGAGCGTGGAGAGTGCATTCATCCCTCATCAACCACTTCCCCTTGGGCTTACGAGAGTTTTTTCTGCGTATCTCTCATTTTTGTTTGTTTCTCTCTGATACTGTATTGATGCCGGTACCTGTACCTCGATGTGTTCCTCTATCTGCAGTCGCCTTTATCCTTCGGTCAAGTTAACGTTTATTGTGCTCTATTTACCGTGCGAATCAAAATAAACAATAATAACACAAGTCATGCTAGAGTGACGACATGTGCGTGTAGTAGGGTTGATGCGATGGGACGTTATAATTAGGTGGAACAGAACACACATTGGGCAGATTGATTGGGCATCATTGATTGTGCTCAGTCTAAACAGTGAACATAATAATTATCTCCAGTGACAGACTGTAGCGGCTAGCCTCCAATAGGTAGCTGGCACTAGTCGCTACTGCTTGTTTGACAGGTGCCGCCAGAACCCCTGTTGTGTCATGCTATAGATGCACATGCCCTATTCTGGGGCATACTGAGGTACTTTGATTTTGTTGACTGCATGTAGACAGCATCCAATAGTAGTACTCGTAGACCTTGGCTCTTTGTAGGTCAACCACCATCGCATGGATCGATCGGTGACTATGCACTTGGAGGTTGGAATAGCCCGCGCTGAACAGATCTTGCCATGGCCCAGGGAGTGAACTCGCTTACTCGACTATCCCGGTTTTAGTTAACCAGCATGAGTGGTGCAATTTGTCCATAACATGTTGCGAGCTCACAGTTGTTTGGGCAGGTTTGAGCTGCACCACGAAACAAACGGCGAAATAACGGCGTGACTGTAGAGCAAGGAAGCGGCGAGACGGCACTTCCAGGACGAGACAGGCAGTAGAGATGTGTTCACAGCACGAGCAACCACTCAAACCCTGCCGGTACTCCACAGTTACAAGAAAATGTCGGACTGGACGACGCGCCAATGCAAACCTGCTACATCCACCCAGGCAGATAGCTGCCAAACCAGGCCAATGTCGACCCACTGCATACCGGTATGTCAATGTCAAACAGATCCTGCAGGAGAAGACTGGGATGATATTGGCGTCCAGTGTACGGACACCAGTCACATTTCCTGCGTCTTTTGCAGCATACAGGATAGACTCATCACTATAAAGTCCACTACTTCGTGATTTTTATTTGGAGAATACATGACAGGCGTATTCAGTGTGCCTCGCAGGACTGCGAGATGCTGCAGAAGACCAGGTTCGACCTTTCTGGACGGCCATTCACCGACGGTGGGCTACACGATGCTGGAGGAACTAGATTCCAGTGAAAACCCAAGATTCCTTTGCTCCTGGACGCTCCGACGTGTTGTGATATCTGCCAGGTGCGTAGTAACTAGTATTTTCATCGCTATAGCGAGGACGACGCCGATCGGCAAACTCTCGCTCACAGCCATCACCAGCCTCTCAAAACCATCACTTGGCATCCCCCAGAGGTATAGGAGAAAGCCAAAACAGCTCACAACAAACAAAAGCTAAGGACGATGGAAAGAGAGCATGTCAAAAAGAAGACGAACAGTATGAAGTTCAAAATTAATGGTTTTGAACACTCGTACCACCAACTATACCACTTTCAATAAATCGTGACGCCATTTTGTTTTAACACGCATACGGTCCATTCATCAAAACAATCATGCTGTTTTTGAAAAAAATATCGACAGACAGAATATTTTTGCCCGCACGCTTCGTAAACTCGAGCCCAGCTACGTTTCCTTGGTTACAAATCCTCAGGCTTTGTCCAAATGAAATCCGGCCTCTGTTGTGACGTAACCCAATGACATGTCGTAGACTCGTACTGATCGTACACACTGTACAGTCTTCTTCATTTTCTAGTACATGTAGCTGGATTTCATTTGCCACGACACAAGAGGGGTTTACATGTACATGATTGTATAATGGACTCTTGATTATTTATCAAGAGTAGGGGAGGGTGTTTCAAATAGGACATATGTCGCCATAATCCCTTGGGGGTTATATCCTCTTGTTATTATTATGGCCAAGACTAAGGGGGTGATTATATGTGCAGCTCCAGCCCGGGCTGGTCGACAGGCGGGCCAGCCCGCCTCCGACGGGATCTCGGGGTTGTACACAAATCCACACAAAACCTGTGGTGCGTTTACATGGCAAGCGGGCTGGCCCGGCGAGGCGGGATCCCGCCTCGAGGCACCCGGGATCCCGGCTAGGCGGGCCAGAAAAAGCACATATAAACAGACCAGCCCGGGCCAGAGTTGTATTATTATGGTATCGACACTGCGTTCATACTACAAAATAGGTGCTTTTACCTCTTGAGGGAAGTTATAAAGAGGATTCCCGATATTGTCTTGAAAATCTAGGAAGCTTTTTGTACAGCAACAAGAAGGACGTGCAATGAGCACTGTTTATTTGTCGACATGCATCATGATTTACATTAAAATGGAAGGGGTACTACTTGCAAAATACTTTGATATGGACAGCTAAAAATGTGAAAAACAGGAAAAAGAAACGAGGTGATACAACACACCAAACATGTGTCACAGCGCGAAAAGAAATCAGCAGAAGAATACATTGTGTGAGAAAAAAAGTTTTTAGGTTTATAACCTGAGTATGGCTTGCAGCCCTGCGTCTCAGCCCGGGGCAGCACATTACAGTCGTAGTGTGTTTGCTGCATACTCACAACGGGCTGGCGTGTGCTCAGCGCATATAACTCACTGCGGGCTGGCGACCAGCCCGGCCTTGCACATGTAAACACCCTTGGCGGGCAGGCCCGCTCGCTCCAGCCCGGGCTGGAGTTGCACAAAGGCCCCTAAGAGTACATAACGACGTGTTGAATGCACTCTTGTTATGAATATGATGGATGACCCAAAGGCGATCATCGGGTACCTAAATCAAGGTACATGTACTATAGTCATACATGTGAGAGTGTAGCATCAGGGGTAAATAACCATACTTGATTGAATCAGGAGTATTACCGGTACGCAAATACAGCAGCAATAACAATGTACTTATATTTTTATATTTATATTTATTTCACTCAACTCGTGGTTCATGACCAATTGGCACGCAAAGTGCGAGAGAGGGGTGATAGCCAACCACGGCAAGAAAAGAAAAGAAAAGAATATAGAAAAAGAGAAGAAAGAAGGATAGACAAGAATACAGCAATGAGATCCTATCGTACTACATTATGCGATCGGAGTGCATTTTTAAAGCTGGAAAGACATTTTGATGTCTTAACATGCTGGGGAAGTTGCAGCCAAAGGCTGTAGGACAAAAACAGAGGAGAGCTGGTAAATGCGGCTGAATTAGCACAGGGAAGTGAGACTTGAAGGGAATGCATGTCACCTAATTCACATTTATTAGTTACTGTACTCCTAAACCTTATCAGGTACTAAGCATGCAGGGAGTCGTACAAATGTGGGAATGCCCTATTAAAAATGTAATAAATAAATAGTAATAAGTAAATTGAGTACTGAAATTAATAAGAGTAATGAAATTGTTACGACTCCCGGGTACCAAGGCTCGACCACCCCGTGCCACTTTTATAGGGAACACCCTCGTACTGTACTTTACTTGCAGGTACCAAGAGTACATGATGTACTCTTGCAGGCACATGTACATAGAAAGGGGAAGAGAAGTGATGTATCGTGTTATTATGCATACTTGAGGACGAGTGTCACACAACAACAATAAAACCCTAAACAGTACACCACAGGTATGCATTAGGACTCATCGTTGCATCCCGTACTGAACATCGAGATTTATTATGACACAGCATCGTCGGTAGTCTGGCTCGTTATCATGGTTATTCGATACAGAGGGGTCGTCCACAAATATCGATGTTTTTTTTAGAGAAGATATTCGTTCGTTTGGAGGGGGGGGGGGAGGGGTTTGGGCCCTGTTCGTCTCGTCTTTGAGAAAAATTATATCGAACTCTATCTATGGACGGGCACTATTCGAACATGTAGTTTATGACCTACACAAAGTGAAAGTCAACCTCGTGAGCATAGCCATGGCAAGGTTGTGCGACCGTGGCAACATAAACCTACATGTACATGCAGGTGTATGGTGAAATTAGAGTTGCAGCTGGTCACGTTTCATGAGGAAATTGAACTTCATTAAAAAATATCGATCCTTTGCATAAACACGTGTATGTTCATTTCTGGGGAGAAATGAAAAAAATATCGATATTTACAGACTCTCTATTTATTAAAAATTGAAACTTGATGCATGACCCCATGTAGTGGAACGTGCCAGGCAACACAGAATAAAGAAACCGGGACATTGACAGCCGCTGAAGAACACCCCATTGACAGCAAATTGCAAGAAAAAGGAGTGCAAAGCAACTGCAAGACACCCCATCGCCGTATGCTGTCAACTACCAAACATAGATGCATACAATCTCAGGCCGTTCACTTACTTCAACTTGACAAACGCTGGCATTTCAACACTCCACACTTGCCACAAAACAAAGAGCCAAAAGAGTTCGCTTTTCTTGTGATTTTTCAGACGAGGTAACACAAGTGCGTGGGTACAGATCCACTGAGATGGAAACGCCAGCACTCTCTTATGCATGCGCTCATGTACCCACACACACGAACACACACTCACGCACGCACACACACACATGACCAAAGTGATCAGCAAGCGTATACAAGGGCAGAACTAACAATTGAATAATACACGAGCATAAATTATGTTTTGGATGCGAGCTTGATGCAAACAAAAAAAGTGAAGAAAAATAAAAGCAGAAAAGAATGATGGTCTCCAGCGTTGCGACTGTTCAATAATTTGTCTGGTTAAACTCCTCGAAATGTACGTTGGACTCTGTTGTCTCGGGAGGTGTGAGGTTGACAGGTTCACTGGTGAAGTCCTCGTCAAAGTACTGTGTATCTGTTGCGGATGTGATGTTGGGCCTGAAAGGCGGGTCGACCTTGCGGTCGTACAGCTGTTTGAAGTCGATTGCACCGTAGAACTCATGCGACATGATGTCCTCGGCATCCTTGCTGCCGCCGCCAAGACGGTTGTTGGGATCCTTGATGAGCAGACCACTGAGTAAAGAGCGTGCCAGCTCGGAGATGCGCGCCGGGAACTTGACCTCCTCCATCAGGATGAGCTCGAACAGCACCTCGTGGTCGCGGTTGTAGAACGGCAATCGGCCGCACATCATCTCGTACATAACAACACCAAGACCCCACCAGTCCACAGCACGTCCGTAGTCGTTGTCCTCGAGTACTTCCGGTGCTAGGTACTCAGGCGTGCCGCAGAATGTTTTCGTGGTGGCACCATACGTGATCTCTTCCTTGCACAGACCAAAGTCTGTGATTTTGATATGGCCCTCGCTGTCCAATAGAAGATTCTCCAGTTTCAAGTCACGATAGACGATGCCCAGCTCGTGCAGGTACTTGATGGCCAGAGTGATCTCAGCACCATAAAATCGAGTTCGCTCCTCAGTAAACACTCGCTCTCTGGACAAGTGGAAGAACAGCTCACCACCATTGACATACTCCATGACGAAGCACAGTCGTTCCTTGGTCTGGAACGAGTACCTTAGAGACGTCAGGAACGGATGGCTGGCAGACTGAAGGACACGATTCTCAGTCATCGTGTGAGCTACTTCATCCTTGGCGACGATCACTTCTTTCTTCAAGATCTTGATGGCAAACACTTCACCAGTATGCTTATCCTTGCCGAGCATGACTTTGCCGAACGTACCCTTACCCAAGACCTTCAGCATCTCGAAATCATCGATGGTGCGCTCACCCTCGATATCCTTACCAACCGGTGGGGGTTGATCTCCCTCCAAATCCGTAATGGCAGCAGCAGTTTTTTTTATACATTCCATCCATAGGTCACGCTCATCAGGCGTATCGACACAGAACGTCCGCTCCACGAACGTGGTCCACTGCAGACATCGAATAATGAAAGCATTCTTTTTCGTCTTGTCTGACTTCATCAGCTGGCATTTTGCGACAGTGAAGTTGTTGAGAGGCTCATCTCCGGGGCCGGGTTTCGTTTTGTAACCATGGAAAGTTCCATCGCTTCTCAGCTGAAACCATCGAGGCCGCCAATTCTTGATGTATTCACCTCTCTTCTGCAGCCATCCCTCTTTCACCACGGTTGGCTGGGCCATCTTTCAGGCCCCGACCACTACATGGACCAAGTTAAAAGTTTGCGAACCAGCAAAAACGGCGACGACAAACAAGCCACTTCCCCGTCACTACCAAAATCATAGACCTGGCGCATGCGCACATCAGTTGCCATAGAAGCAAGGCACGCCCGTTTTGGCGTGTTCTACAAGCTTCTACAGTAGTCAGTACAGTGAATCTACAGGCATATGACTGTGTTGTTGTACGTATGTGAAACTCGTGCAGAGCAGTTGTACAGCGTTCGAAGTACTGAGTAGTTAGTTCACATCTTTGCTTTTATTTCCTCCCTTTTCTGTTGGTGGGATCACTTTGTGGCAACAGCGGTTTTCGAAATCGTACCATAATTCTAGTACATAAGTATGTCGACAGAGTGGCTGTTGTAAAACCTACTGCCAAGTGCCATTGCAGAGTTATTTTGCAGGTCAGCAATGTCTTGTACTGTTTTGATTGTGGTCAAGAGTGCATGAACAGTTTATGGACTCTTGGTGTTGTAGGTAGACATTAGTAAAGTTCAATAAGTCATCTATTACATCTGAACTGTGACCAGGTCACTCCGTACACTGTGGCTGTCAACAAGAAGGTCAAGGGCAATGTAATTGTTACTGGCACACACTGAGCCCATGCGCGGATTTCGAATTTCAGCAGCTGAGCTGACATGACCGCTTTCGGAGTGTTTCTTTCAGGATTCCCGTCGTGCGTGAAACACTGACGGTTAGAGAAGTGGTGTGCATTGCGTGCAATGTGTGCATTGTACATTGACGTGACTCGTTACATGATGATGATGACAGCACATCACAAGGCGCGGTGGCCGGTGGACACAGTGTTGTATGGAAAACACTTCAAAACAGTGTTCCTGACCGCAACCGGCAGAGCCTGGTTTTCCATACAGTCCGTTCTCCGCCATGTGATGTGAAGTCATCATCTGCTGACATCATCATACCTTGCGAACTATCAAGCAAGGCTCATGCCATTGACGTACTAGTAGCTCTGGCTGTCTGCGCCGAGTGAGCATTTCTGCTCATCCGATTCGTGGAAAGTAACTGGTTGGCGATATTCCACCACGCTCAAATCGCTGTAAGTCCATGTTTGGTTAAGATTAGGGATAGCTGAGCCTACAATGGAATTATTGCCACAAACAACAAAACCACAATGACCACCACGACCGCCACCACCAACACTATTTTGAAACGAGAGACAGAGATAGAGACGGAGACAGTGAGTGCGATTGAGAGATGCCATGCATGCTACCGTCGTGGTCGATGAGATACGCAATCACTATCCACAGGTATGATGACGCCGCAACTGTTCTTCCACCTTTACCGTTCACTAGGCTGCAGTGCGGCACTAGGCACTGCCCAATTGCGATTCCACACTTCACTGACCACTACAGTCCATTTCAAAACTATAGACGCGTAGGGTTTTTGAAATATTTCAAATTTGGCTGGAACTTTTTGAGAATACTTTTCGGAATATTGCTCAGGTCCGCTCCACAATTACTCTCATATAGTTTCTAAACGATTGGATAACAGACGCCCAATTTGGAAAAAATTTATGCACAAAGTGATTACAGATTTTATGTGGTATAGATGCTGGCATAACGGTTTTTGCCTAGGTACGCGTCTATAGTTTTGAAATGGACTGTAGTGGTACAATGGTACATGGCATAATTTTGAAGTGCTCGTACACACAGCTACTGGTCCCATAAAATTGAAAATGAATACTGGGCAGGATAAAGTCCGATAAACTCATAAAGTTGGTAGCGGTCGAGGACGGAGTTATTTGTTTGTTGTTTGTATTCTTTATTTAGAGTGGGAAGTCCAAAACAGGCCCTAGCCTAATAACAATGGTTTTAGTTGCTTTTGTGTAATCCGAATGAAAGCCATGTGAAAATGCAACCACCTTATTCCAGATGATAATTCTAAGGGTTCAAGAGTATTCAAGAATAAAAATAAAATACCAAGACGCTGTTGTCCCTCTTTAGATGATATCATTTGTAGTAACTGTTATGACCAGTATGTTCTCTCAAGAGCTAATGCATCAGCATGTACATGAATGCATGTACACGTGTGACAATTACAGGTGCAGTCATGAATACAACAAGCATAGAGCAGATTGATGTAATAGATCCAGATAATTCAGCCTTTACGGGAAGTGTATCGGAGAGCTAATATCACCGCCTACATGTACATGCACTCCACGCGGTAATGTCGTTCTTGCTTCGTGCCGTGCCAAGCAGTCTAGAATGAAGTCTTGCCTGTGATTAGTGAGTACCACCAATGTGGACAGGTTGGTAGTCACCACAGTGTGCAGAGCCGCAGTAAGAAAGTACAGCCTGATCTGAGTCTTGTACTATCAAGTCCTTTAGTATGGGAAGGCTGTGGCTTTAAAATTGTAATGACTAAACAGTTGATTCGTGATCAGTAACAGTTTGATCAGCATTGGCCTGCTGTTTAGCGGGTTTGGTTTTGGGCAGCAGGCACACCGTGTCTGAATCTTCCGTGGCATGGAGCTGCGAGTCCGAAACAGACGTCATCTGGTCTTCTACCTTCAGCAGGCTGTCGCGTTTCGACCTGGCTTGGCCGGCCGTCTTTGGCCGCTTGGCCGTGCCTTTCGTCTCCGCGTGTTCCACCGGGTCGGGGTTGAGTATGGCGCTGTGCGTTCCCATGCTTTTCTTGGCCGACATGGGCCGATCCGTAATGGAGTTGCGTCGTAACTGTTGCCGCATGCTGGCGGCCGAAACTGTACTGGCTTTGGGGTGCAGCGACGTGGACAGGGTGCGGATCATCTTCGAGGCCACTGATGTAGTTCGCTGCAGCGTTGGTTTTCTGCAAATCAGAGCAGTCAAATGCAACAAAAAGCAAGAACGAAGTACGTGAAGTTAAGTTAGACTGAAGACATGGTAAGCATATTGATGAGATATGCGGCTCAGAGCAGCTTTGACAATCAGTAGCTGTAGAAAGCAACACAAATTCTACCTTGAATACAGTACGTAGAGTAGCAGCTGCTTGGTGAACAAACAAAAGCATGGTCCATGCAAGTCAGTGTGAACGACTGCGCATCTTATAGTTGTACATGCAGTACTAGTAGTAGTAACTAGCTGTAGTACCTTTCTGGTGTCTAGACTGTACAAAAGGAACACTATAATTAGTGTCACGTAGTGCGTGTGTGTGTGTGTGCGTGCACGTGTGTGTGTGTGTGTGTGTGCAATTTTGCAAGCAATCGTTATTTCCGCTCAACCCAGGAACGCAACCGCCATCGCTGTTCAAGGCACTGGCATCGTCCAACAGCTAGAGAACGGGACAAGTTCCCGCATATATGTACCTGCTCTCGCCGGTTCCGACTACTAGTAGTCTCACATCTGGAGTGCCATCGGGTGGCGTGCTCTTTCTCTCTCTGTCGCGGCTGCCCCTCCGGGGGGGGGCATGTGACCCTAGTGGCAGTGGCTCTACAGGACAGGGCAGGTGTGTGTACGCGCATGCGCGTCCCATATGGTGCAGTGGTATGTGCAGTCGATTTCCAAGGCAGAGGTTGGGTATTCAATTATCCCCCCCCCCCCTCACACACACAAAAAGTGGGGATTCCCAGGCCAGAAAAAGCACTTCAAAAAGCTGTGCGGTGTAGACCAGGCGGAATAGTGTTGGTCAATCCTTCAGGCTTGTGATCTGTTAAATGGTGCAATTCCAGCACAAGTTACTATGGCTTTTGCTGTTGTATCGCTGTTATCGCATCTGGCAATGGACGTCAAAGACACGTGTGTGTGTGTGTGTGTGTGTGTGTGTGTGTGTGTGTGTGTGTATGTGTGTATGTGTGTGGATGCATACCTCTCTAGTGTCTAGATTGTACAAAGGGGTACTCTAATTTGAGAAATTTTCGGTGCTCAATATTTT
This sequence comes from Sycon ciliatum, assembly GCF_964019385.1. Classification (NCBI taxonomy): domain Eukaryota; kingdom Metazoa; phylum Porifera; class Calcarea; order Leucosolenida; family Sycettidae; genus Sycon; species Sycon ciliatum. The sequence continues at coordinate 63,502,234 of NC_088643.1, forward strand.
CGGTATGAGGGCAACAGGCCAGGTTAGGTGAACAGATTTTTTGGTACAGAGAAGCAGTTCTCTATTGGATTATGTGTGTTAGTGTTTGTTCGGTGTATTGAAATTTTAGGTATGAAACAGACGCACCGAAAGTACCGAAAATAAAAGTACACCGAAAATTTGTGAAATTTCAGTATGTGTGTGCATGTGTGTGTGTATGTGTGTGTGTGTGCATGTGTGTGCATGTGTGTGTGTGTGTGTGTGTATGTGTGTGCATGTGTGTGCAGTGCTTTTTCATGCTATGTCCAATTTTAGACATATTTTTATTTTTTATATTTACTTGAAGACACGTACTAAGTAGACTGTGTGATCATTACCGATTCTTGTAAGTGAGTGAGTGGATGCAAACAGTTCACTAAACCTATGAGTGGATGGTATGTACTGATACTATGGGTGCACACAATTACACCTTCTGGGCCCCAGGTTTGAAAATTCTCGAATTAGTTGTACAATGACGAGAGAGAGAGAGAGAGAGAGAGAGAGAGAGAGTGTGTGTGTGTGTGTGTGTGTGTGTGTGTGTGTGTGTGTGTGTTCTCGTGCGTCCCCTATGCATACTGCATCGCTTACGGCACAACTTCGCCCTTGTCCTCTGGCTTCTGGATCTCTTCGTTGACAATCCGCTGCTGTTGAGTGGTGGGTGCTATGCCGACCTTGTTTCCACGCAGCTGTGCCAGCCGCTGCCATTTCCTCCGTGCTTCTGATCCTAACACAGGCGTAACATTATGCATACACATTTAATTATATACACAATTCCGAAGCACCAGGAAGCAGAAATATTCACAGGCTGCGGTCTGCTCCAGTCCTTGGCTATGCCTGTGCAAATGGATTTCTTTCTAATGTTCAGCCACGAGGGCATGATCAGATATGAGGCGAAGGGCATGGACACAGAGAGACTAATAACGTAGAGCAGCGCTGCTCAATGAAATCCCAGTCACGTCACTCGCGCAGCGCCCAGCGCGTACTTGAGTAACTCGACTGGATTTCATTGACCAGCACTGTACATGATATTATACAGGAAGGGGTTTGAGGTAGCACTACAAAAGCGACTGCTGCTTGGCATACACGTGTACAAGCACATCGGCGGTATCGGATCAGATTCCTGTGCGCCAGCTTTGTACTGCATTGTATGGATCCGGGTGCTCACCTAGTACAAGTGCACTACTGTACTTGTAAGTTACATATACATGCACTGGCCAAATATGGGACAAACTCCTGCCAGGGTCTGGCCAATGGATCATGGACCCATTGCGCGATGACGTAATTTGTACCATAAACACCCTTCACAGCCACCTGGGCATGGTCGTCTGATGTGTTGAACAGTGCATTCCTGATCCCAGCGTACTCACAAGCATTACTCACACATGAACAATTTATGTGCTTTCATCCGAGGAAAATCAGGAACCCTTTGTTGATGAGTGGCTGCTGTTGTTGGGTATGCAGAAAGGTAGCCCATAGACATAGTCAACACTGACTGTAGGGACAGCACACAAGCCTTCAATGAGCTTGGCACACAGCGAGGGGCAGTGCTCACCTTCTCTCCCTTGTCGTCTTCGGATTGTTAGTATGCCTTAGATGCTTGGCGGTTTTTTGGGGGGGGGGGGGCAAATTCATAGAAATGCATTTCCTGGTCTGTTCTGGTGTCTATGCATGCCACTCACTTGCATTGGTACTATTGGATTTGCGCCTTATCGAGGCCATCCTCTCGATATTCTGCACATCTTGACTGACGAACAAGGAGCCATGGGAGACGAGACGGCGCTTGTGTTCAATGTTGACCAGATTCTCTATGATGCCAAAGCGCGAGGCTGTGCGCGTGCGAGCTTGGGACTTTCCCTTTGTCCCTTGTGCCAAGGGAGAGGAATTCCCGGCCGTCTTTACCCGCTCCCGGACAGAAGTCTCGGAGTGCACCTGGCGGCGAAGAAACTTGAACGATTTGCTCCTGGCCCCTCCAGGAAAGCTGACGGAGAATGATGTTGACTTTGGATGGCTAGAGCTGCTGGTTGAGATGGTCTTGCGGCGCGGAGTAGCGGCAGCAGCTGCAGCAGCGGCAATTTTCCTCAGCTGAGACATTTGCTCAGGGCTTGGCTTGTGCATTTCCTCTTGGGATGCTTCAGCAACCGGTGGCAGGGGAGGATTTTCAGTATCGGGCTCATCGAGGGTGGAGATGGCCTGTAGAACAATACAACTGGCATCTTCTTCGTCCTCTGTTTCTTCAGCTATGCTCTGAGTGCTTGTCTTCCACTCCGTCAGCAAGCTAGTCATTGATGGTGACGACTGCCCATCACCTTCAGTCCTGGCAGTCGAGGAGCCAGCGTACGGCGTGTCGGCCTCCCCCCGCTCTGCCAGCGTGGCATCCTGCCGATTCATCAGCGTGTCCTCTAGCGTGCGCTTCTCCACGCGGTGTGCATACATCTGTGTGACAGCACAGCAGAGAGAAGCAGAGTGTATTTTGTTGAGGTGTGCAGTGCACTCTACCAAACCTTACGAGCTGCAGTACAGCACAGCGCAGTGCCGTTTACACCCCCCCCCCCCCCCATACACACACATCTCACCGTAAGAATAGGAACTGGATCACTTGCAGGATAGGATCAACAAAATGTTTGAAGAAATGTTTCCTCCCCTGTCGTCTCTGCTCTTGCTAAAATTTGTGTTCTGCTGTGCCTCATCAACTGGACAAGGTGACTTTGGATGTGTGAAGGACAAAGTGAACTCGGCTTTGTGAACTACTTACTGTGAGAATTGGAGATATCTTTGAGAACTGTTCACACTTGGCTTTGAGCTCTGCTTTCTTCTCCTGCCACTGCGTGATCTCCTCCTGCACAGCAGCCAAGAGAAAAAATGTTCACACAGAGCAGCCACGTGACTTGTAGTTGAGCACATCAGTCATAGCAGACATGGCACGGCAGGTTTTAGTTAACATGTAGCAGGTGCCTATACAGTATTACAAGTACTGAAGAAGCGACAGAAAACATCATCATCATCATCATCACATCATAACGTGAACAGAGTTAGTTAGTGTACAGCACTAGGATAGGTGCATTGCATTCACAGTTTCACACAGAGCAGCAATGTAACACCAGACACAAGCATTTTAAAGTAATTCCGAAAGTCATGCTGAATGATAGAAAAAAAGAATCGAAAATACTACTCTGAACTACATACCTCGACCTTGATAAGGCCACCACACTCGCCCTGTGGATACCTCTGAGTGCACAGTGTCACTATGCTACGTTCACTCTGGATACACAAGCAACACAACAATCACATTGTATGAACAGGCAACACAAACATCATCACTTTGTGTGCACAGGCAACACAAACATCACTCGGTCTGCATAAGCAACACAAACATCACTCTCATCCCTAAGAAAAAATGCCTGGCTTCCTGGCCCTGGTAAGTTGTAAGACATGAATTATCAATCACTGCAAATCATAAATCAGCAATGACCCCCCTCTCCAGGATGCTCAAGACCATTTGGAATATGACTCTAGACACAGCAAAGCAATGAGCGAAGAGTCCCGCCACCCTTGCCAATCATCATTCTCTCTTACTGTCTGAGAAATATTGTCAACATTGTACAGTAAAACTTCCCAGATCCGGACGTCCCTAATACGGGCACGTCCGTCTACAGGGCACCTTTCTGGCCCATCTACACGGTCACAACAATTGGCTTTTCAACGGGAAACGGCCCTAAAAACTATTGATTGGCATTTTTTAATTGCATGCAGTAAGTATGAAAGTTTTGAGTTATGGGCAATTCCTAGTTACGGGCGATGCTCGGTCCCAAGCTGCCCGGATCTGGGGAGCTTTACTGTATACGCCTGCAGAAGTCAATCTTACCAGCAACATGGCCCGGTCGATATGTTTGAGCTTCCAGACTCCATGACTGCTGTAGATGCAGCGCTCATGATCGTACTGGAACTCCGGTAGAATGAACATAGGGGTTGTCTCGTCGCTGGTGTGGATGAACGAATCTGTCACGTAGTCGCTGTTTGTGATGTTATTACGGGCACATGGTTAGAAAAGAGAAGGAAAGGGAAGGATTTTGTACAGTGCCATCATGCATGTCTTCCTAGCAGCCAAAGCACATCCACTGTATACTTGTACAATGCAATGTTCACCACACCCGGTATATTAAGAGTGCTATCAAGCTGGGTAGAGCCCGAGGCACACTTTCCGCCAGTACTACACATACTATGTTCATGTACGTGCCCGTTACCTGAGCAAGCCATCAGGGAGAGTTCTTCTAAGTGATGCATAATGCATGCATGGCTGGTAACACAATCAGGCAAACCCAAGCGCAATGCAGCTTTCAGTGACATGCTGCCAACTGCGTATGTGGATTCGGAAGAGCTTTGGCCGGTGAATGCCTATCGAGGCTATCATAATAATTATGAGTACAGCGGAACCTCGGAATTTGATTATTTTTCCGACCATCTTTCGGACCGGGCAAAGTGGTCTGATTCGTGAAAATGGCCACCCTGCATGCGTGCTCAGGGGTCGTCCGTAATTTTCGAAAAATTAAAAAATCCGTCCTTGTGCAAAATTGTCTGTGACCCACCCACCCACCCCCATTTTTTCCCAATAATTTTTTGATTTTTACCGAGTAGATCTGCTAGTAGCTAAGTACAGTGAGTAGTAGGTCTACCGACGGCCATGCTCGTCCTACAACTACATGTACGAGTAACAGCGGAAAGAGATTTGATTGCTTCATTGCTGTGTAATATTTGTACATGTACATGTAGAGGAAAAGTCACGTACCGGTATATCATAGTAGATACAGGTGTTTGCGACATCCTACACGTACCGGTATATCATAGTAGATACAGGTGTTTGCGACATCCTACACGTACCGGTATATCATAGTAGATACAGGTGTTTGCGACATCCTACACGTACCGGTATATCATAGTAGATACAGGTGTTTGCGACATCCTACACGTACCGGTATATCATAGTAGATACAGGTGTTTGCGACATCCTACACGTACCGGTATATCATAGTAGATACAGGTGTTTGCGACATCCTACACGTACCGGTATATCATAGTAGATACAGGTGTTTGCGACATCCTACACGTACCGGTATATCATAGTAGATACAGGTGTTTGCGACATCCTACACGTACCGGTATATCATAGTAGATACAGGTGTTTGCGACATCCTACACGTACCGGTATATCATAGTAGATACAGGTGTTTGCGACATCCTACACGTACCGGTATATCATAGTAGATACAGGTGTTTGCGACATCCTACACTCGCCTACAGTACACTACGACTCGTACACAGTCAGTGCAACAAGTGTATGAATGTCACTGGAGCAAGAAAAAAGAAAAAGAAAAAAAGAACGAAAAATCAAACCGCCAGCGCTCTTGACCACCCACCCCCTTTTTGCCTGAGGACGGATTTTTTAATTTTTCGAAAAATACGGACGAGCCCTTGTGGAGGAATATTCGGGACCGAGCAACTTGAAGTGGTCGAATTGGTGACTTGTTCGGAAATCGGGGTTCCACTGGACATGTGTGGCATGCGAAATACCATACCGTGTGCAGCCCCAGCTTACATACTGTAGTGCGTGCGTTGTATACATGTCCAAGCATGATTGTGTAAACCTTTTATCAGCCTATGGTTGTATTCACACACATCACAACATACTATGTAGCACTCAAGGTGCACCGGAAAACTCGAAAGGTTCAAGAGTGCTCCCAAATATGAATGTACATCACAAATTTGTATATATCCCTGATGGGCACTTGCTGCTAAAAATGCACAGTCCATTCATAAAAAGATGGGCCCCGGTGAGGTCCCATATTTGGCGATTTTTCGTGATTTTATTGTACACAGTGCAGTGCAGCGAAAGTTGAAATTTGGAAATGGGTCCAAAAAGGTACCTGAACTGGGGTTCGAACCGCACAATGCACTGTTGCAGGCGGGGTCAAACGGCCTGGATTTTGACGGTTTTTCCAAATTCAGTGCTTTTCGGGCAAAACCTGGCCGAAATCCTATTCTTGTTAGTGCTTGCTTTGGATTTCAGAAACATAATTGGAAGAAGATTCCATAGGAGGATTGCACAATTTTTTCTAAAACTCAAAATTTGACCTATTTATGGCCAGAGGCTAGAAGTCCATCTTTTTATGAATGGACTTTTATATTTACCGGTAGATAGCCGCAATCAATAAAACAAGCTGAATCGACACTTGTGTACTTTTTTATTTATATATATTTTTTATTGAAAACCTCAAACCTTCAGACATGTGAATGTGCACACTCTGGTGGATTATGTGGTGTGTCGTCCCCTTGGTATGATTGCTGTTCATGTCCAACGCATGCTCAGCTCTGTTTAGTACATTGCAAGTGTACTTCTGCATTAAACTCTACATCTGCAAAGAACTAGAATCTGCTGTGTGCATGCTTACGTCAAGCCTTTGACAGTGCAGCTAAACGAGGCAACGTTAGCATGACCGTCCACTTCCAGCACTAAACAGCCGCTTGCCTTCACCACATCTCCTCTGCCTCGAATCGATGCCTGTGTCCGCACACAAGAATAAGCCAAACGGCGCGGATGGTAACAGAAACGCCCATTCAATTGTTACATGACATTGGGGATTGAATAGATTCTTGATTGGAGGGAAGCAAACCAGCACACGAAACACAGAAGCCATACAGTTTCGACTAGGCCTTTCGTACCACTACCTTTTAAGTTGAATACAGTGGTGATTAAAGCCGCAGCAAGCATGTCCTTATATCCGGACATTACATTGGAGATTTAGTAGTAGGAGCTAGTTATATGGGCGGTTCTCAGGGGCGGATCCAGGGGGGGGGGGGGGGTTCGGGGGGTTCGAACGAACCCCCTAGAAATTTTCCGACCATGGTGCATTTTTTAAATTTTTTTTTTACAAAAGCCAGGCATGCGAATTGCTCCTAGGATCCTCGGATCCTGGCCTGCCGTAGCGCATATAATTATAGCCCGAGCTGAATCATGCAGATGTTACATTGATATGAGCCTCAGACGAACACTTTGCCAATAGGCCTTTCCCAAATCGGCCATTTATTTTGGCCTATTCGGCTGTTCGATCGGCTGAAAAAATCGCCAGAATCGGCTGAAAATTTCTGTAAAAGGTGGAAATTCGGCTCTAAAGTCGCAGCCACCTTTCGCAGATAATGGCTACAGAAATTGTATTTGCATGCTATTGAGGCACTAAAACATCAATTTTCGGCAAATTCAGTGCGAAAATTGCGTATTCGGCTAAAAGATCGGTGATTTCTTCAAAACCACTATTTTCGGCCAATGTTTCGGCCAGCCGATTTGGGAAATGCCCACGGGCCGTGACGCAGGCGCGCACGAGCGGTCATGCCCAGTTGCCCACGACCCTGCAAAACATGTACATGTAGTATGATGTACTACTTTCACTTTAGCTCATACATATACATGGACACCCTTCAAAGCGGTGAACCCCTTGTACTTGTAGTCTAGGAGCCAAGTCAGCAAAAGTCCAAGGAATAAGGTATTGATAGGCGCCAAGCCTCTGGGTCATCCTAATAAAGATATTATTATTATTACATGTACATGTACATGTATATTCAATAGCTATGAATAGGATGAAGGCCGCAGACATCACGCAACTACGTTACTTGTTTGACATGTATTACTGTGTATTTTATAACAAAAATATGATTGAAACCCCAGAATCGATAGCTATATTAAAAATATTATCTCCACGTAGATTACAATGTCATGTATATTCGGCGATTTCTTGGTAAAATCTCAGAATTCGGCGAAAAGATCGGCGATATTCTGAAAAAGCTACTTTTCGGCGAATTTTTCGGCCGGCCGATATGGGAAAGGCCTACTTGCCAACATTCAACGCTTGGTCGACACGTATTCTGATGATCTGCCAAGCTCTTCAACTACATGTATATCAACTGACATCCGAAAGTGGGTCAGGAAATGGAAGGACGCAGCAGAGAAGTCTGGTGCACTTCCAGCTACCCCACAAGAAGCTGTTGTGCATTGCGATGCCGATGTTTTCCCGAACATCCACGTCCTCCTCCGGATTGCTTCAAAACTACCCGTCACCTCTGCGGAGAATGAGCGCAGCAACACTGCCTTGAAACGGCTGAAGCACTACCTGCGCTCGAGCGCTCGATAATGGGATGAGAGCGCCTATCCTCTAGCCCTTTCCCAAAGGTGCCCGCCCTTTTTCGCCCTTTTTCGCCCTTTTTGGAAAAGCCCGTTTCTTTCGCCATTTATTGCGTTTTTTTGGTGATATCGCCCTTTTTGAGCTTTTTGAGCTGAAAAAGTGCTAAAATCTGTTTGCTCATACATGCCTATCCGTCGGCGGGACAGCAACCACCCTGTTAACCACTGTATTCCTGCAAATTTCTTTTCCATCAGTCGTCGTCATCCTCTCCATTCTACAATACTTTTGATTAACCGCTTGATAGGCACTGTACATTTGCAGGCGATCAGTCGGCAGCCTATTTCATTTTCAAAAAGCACTTTTTTTACTTTTTTTATGTCATCATTTTAACACACTTTGGTAAGGGTGGAAGAAAACTGAACCCCCCTTGGAAAAATCCTGGATCCGCCCCTGGTTCTGCAGCTCGCAAGAATGTACCCAAGCTACCACGAATAGCTTATTTTTCCTGGTCCTGGAGCACCCTCACGATTGCAACAGCTTTGCTTTTACCTGAAATGCCAACGCAAACATGCTTATTCGGTACGAATAGGACACTATTCATCTGCTCAGCACAGGCTCAGAGTGCTCCCAATAACCCACCAGTGCGTAGATTAGGAGATCAGGCCGCTCCAGGCGAGCTCGTGCCAGGTTCTTCTCACGCTGCAGCGCGACAGCATCGAAGCAACCCTGAGGAAGAAGATCACACAAATATGACCACACACGCACGCACGCACCGCGGCGCGCACACACACACACAACATTAGCGAATTGGTATGGATGAGCCTTGCCAACCACATCGGCACATCGCCCCTACTCCCCTTTGTCTTGTTGTCCAGTGTCATTTCAGTTGTCCTCTTCCCCTGACTATTAGTAGGGCTGTGTTTTTAGTAAAAAAAATGGCCTAGGCTACAATGCCGGTTACAGTGGAAACATGATGTGTCGTGAGCATTACTCACTACACATACATGCAGTGGCAGCAAGTCCACACACCAGAGAGACGCACATGCTCAGAGGACGGCATACGGCCGTGCGCTGTTCGAAGCCGACGATGGCTGAGAACCAAATACCAAGACGAGAGCCGCATGATTCCTTCTCTTTGCCGGGCCTACCTGTGCAATTGACGTCTTATCCTTTTTCTTTTTCATCATGGTGTTGTACAGTGCTTGAATGGAGTTCAGTTCATCCTCATCCAGATCTTCGCTCTAGAGGGACGGCAATGGAAACACGCCCGCAAGCAAACATTGTACCAACAAATACAGTGATGTCAACAAATCGTCACCCAAAATCAGACACCTCCTCAAGATGCCCACTAAATCCTCAGTTCAGTCTCTTGTGTGGTAACTGGTAAGATGTACCTGTATGTATTCAACCATGCCACTGTACTGCTAAATCCCGTCAGATTTTTTAATTTTTTTTACTGTACTGCTGCACATGCAAATACATCCAGTACAATTGTCGTTGGTTTTTTGTTTGTTAAAATCTTAGAGGTTTCGCCACCGTTTCGGATCAATTTTCTGGCAGTGGGTTCATATTTGGATGAAGTCAGACCAATGAGTCAATTTGTAAGTACATCTCCCGCTATGCATTGGAGTTATCAGATTGCACGGTGTTGAAGAATTCACTTTACAGAACCAGGTTTATCCAGGTGGCACAGTGCGAATACTCCATGCAAGTGCGGACAGGGCAACAGCTCTCCGTGCATGAATGTATGCTCATGATTGTTGTGTCCCTGACTTACATCGACAAATGACTTGAATTCCTCCACCAGCGAGTTGTTCTTCTTGCTGACCTGCAGTACCACGGTACGCTGCCGAGCCTCGGCATAGTCGTCCAGGTCGAGAGAGGAGTGGATTGGCGTCGTTTCCGCATGTATGCTGTCAGGCTGCACATGGCCGCGGACTATGCTGCTGCTTCGTTTCCTACACGCGCATGAAAGCACAGGAAGCCATGCAAACATGCTTTCAGTTCTATCTTCAGCATGATAAGCAGTGGCCACCACTCCCCCTCCCTTACGCAAGGCCGTGTTCAGTAATACTATACGCAGTATCTGTTATGATGAACTCTGTAAAGCTACATGTCAACAAGGTCACCTCCAATGTCAGCTCGTCAGCTCAGTGCATTTCCTCTATCAGCTATGAAACACAAATGTTCAGACTGTTCAACACCTTACCTCACAGAGTTTAGCACCCTGTGTGACCCTTCAGCCATTACTTCAAAGTTTGCAACGTGTGTCTCGACCAGCCGTGATTCCACAGTTGAAAAGAACTGTTGGCAGAGAATCAGAAGGTGCAGAAACATTGTACCCACTAGTCAGTCCGGCAGTCTACACATATGGCAATGGGTGCCGCTTTGCCACATGCAGCCACCTACGGAAGCTACCATGTAGTTCAGTACTGACTTGACTCACCCGAAGCATAGTACTCACACAGTCCAAAAAAGTCCTACTCAACCAAAGTGGTTATTCCTTGATCTCGTGATGACCACATGTATGATTGGGCATTACGCTCCTCGACATTCGTCTTTTTTTTGTTGAGCACTCTCGGCGGGCGTAGTTAGAGCACTCTGGCGCTAGAGCAACGAGCTAGCTTAATGTCCGTGGTGCCTCCTTTGCACCATGGCCGGTAGTTCGGCTTACTTAAAGCTCGTAGCTGTATTGATGAGGCCTATATTGCCGAAACAGCTTGCCGTCTACAGCATTGGGTGTATCGTTGATTATGGTTCTGCATGACTGTACACTTTACTGAAAACCTGTCACGTGACCTGGAGTGGATCATACAAGTACGTAGTTGACCACACACATATCCATGCCTGGTCATGTGACTCTTAGCGGGTGATCCATGCAGGCCGCGCTTATCGAACACAAGTTCAAGGATGCAGTGCATGCCCGTCGACACACTGACCTTCGTCTTGATGGCAAGAAGGAACATCTCAATGGCTATGGCCACCAGCAAGTTGATGAAGACGAAGTGAATGATAACATACGTTGCTGTGTAGTAAGCGTAGACCCATTGGCCAACAACCTGCAATAATACGGATATGGGCAGCACAGATAACATTTACAATGCAGGTGCGTGAGAGCTGGAGGCCGTGTTTTCCGCATCCGTAGGAATGCCTACATGCCCAAGGATCATTCGTGAAAACCACCCATGTATTCTAAGTGTGCTGGAGGCTGCTAGGATTATGGAGATGGACCCTGCTGGGCTTTCAGCATGTATTCACAACATTAAATGCTTGCAACATTCTGTTTTCGCGCATTTCAACTTGATCCAGGTCTACTAAATATTCCCAAAACTCTTAGTTGCTGGGGAAAACTGGCTGGTGTCTTCTAAAAAGTAGATGACCAGGGTGTGCATAGTACCCCGGCTGCACGGGGTCATACACATACCCTGGCTGTACGGGGTCACACACATACCCTGGCTGTACGGGGTCACACACATACCCTGGCTGTACGGGGTCACACACATACCCTGGCTGTACGGGGTCATACACATACCCTGGCTGCACTGCGGCAATGTAAGTGTATTACCCTGGCTGCAAGGAGCGGGTATACGAGTATTACCCGACTGCAAAGTGTGTGCATATTACCTCGGCTGCAAAGTATGTAAATGTGCCTCAGGCACAGGGTGCGTGCATATTACCCCGGCTGCACGGGGTCACAACACACATACCCCGGCCGCACTGCGGCAAGGTAAGTGTATTAACCCGGCTGCAAGGAGCGGGTAAACGAGTATTACCCGACCGCAAAGTGCGTGCATATCACCCCGGCCACAGGCCTGTGCCTATTGCCTAGGCCGCAAGGTGTGTGCATCTTACCTCGCCTGCATCAAACATCAACACATGCCAGTCGTTGGTGGACATAATCAACATCACGGTTTGCGTGGCACAGTAGATATTGTCGAATCCCTGCAGCGCCGCACAGTGCACAGTGCAGTATCAATATACAGTGCAGATAAACCATGGTGTGAAAAGTCAATAGGAATCAATGGGAATGCAGTTAGAGATGTATAGCATGCACCCGATTTGATAGTCGGCCGATCAGGCTGATGAGGAAATATTTGCACATTGACACAATCATATTAAAAGTGCAATGAGGTGTGGGGTGAGGAGTATGCCATTGCAATCACTTGAAATATGCCTGAGCCCCAAACACTCAGATCAGCTAGCCACACAATATCACTTGATCATACATCATTCGGAATGCCTCACCAGTGCACAGTTGTAAGGTTCCCGGTCAAAGCCACGCTGATCCTCGGGAACAACAAGCAACCGCTCTGCACAGGACATTCCCGTGACATTGCCGAGTGTAGTGCCTGACATGCCATCTCTCCGCACTAGGGTCTGCATGCCAATGTCAGCAATCGTATAGAGGAAACCTGCCGTCACTGCAACTTGCCAGAATGTGACTCGACTGACCTGGATTTCAGCAGCAATAAGGATAAGCGCAGAGTATCAGTATGCATAATTACGCTGGGCAAACTGTTGTATAATACTGGCATGTGTTATAGTAACTGTCATTGTAGTGTCTCTCTTACCTCGTATCTCTCTTGTCTCCACCGGTCTTGCATTGCACCAGCATGCACATGCTCTATACAGACAACGTTATATCAGTCTGCTGTTGTATGACTCAGTTGGAGCTCTTCTTCTTCTTCTTTTTGTTGTTGTAGCAGTAGCCACAGTTCTTCTCAACTTCTAAAACATGACCAGGTTTCTCTTTGACTGGGGTAGACAGGATGCCTTTGTATGGTTCATCACAGATATCAGATATCTATTCATCAATACTCACTCTGGCGAAATAGACGAGTATGAACTGGAGATTCCGTGACAAGCCGAAAGCACGGAAGCCGACCGCCAAGCCCCAGATTAGATCTGCTTTGTCGTTTCTGACTGGACCGCTGGTGGAGAAGGACAAGATGAAGCAAAGGTACTTCGAAGTAATTCTCTAAAGCAATGAATGGAACTATCTGCGCACTCATATCACAATCATAGCAACAAATGTAGAGTTCGCCTCTTCAAAGGTATTTCTGTTAACGTTTAATAGTCAGCTGCCTTACTTACCAATCAATACTAAGGCTCCTTCCTCAACCCCCTACAATTACCAATGGCTTCACAGGAGAATATTAACGAATAGAACGGCGTAGGCCGGCATGTGCATGATTGTATTACATGATTTACCCGCAATCTAAGATGAGGGCTGTGCACTACATAACAGGATGTTGACCAAAAGGTCTGTACTTTGTGAAGCATTAGACCTACTGAAATACTTCAAGTAATTTATTGGAATGATCACAAAAAGTGAATGTTGCAGAATGGTACTGTAGCAGAACCTGTTAACAAGCTACTACTGCTTACATTGCCCAGTATATGGCCATGCTGACTGTGGCTGTCACGACGAGTGCAGCATTTCCAGCAATCACCATCCGGTGTTCGCCTATTGGTCAGACAAAGAGATAGCACAGGCATAGAGGTACACACACACACATGCACATGCATACACATGCACACGCGCACGCACGCACGCACGCACGCACACACACACACGCACACACACACACACACACACACGTACCCACATATGCACATACCCATCAGAAACACCCACCTAATCAGACAGCGAACGTGCTGACTCTTTCTACATAACTTTCCCATCGTAAATCTTGTCACCCAGCCCTCGGAAGTGAACATAAATCACCGGGCTTCTCACCAGGAAGCACAGTAGGGATTAGCTCTCTTCTATCCAGCGGTTACAAAGGATGATGTTCAACAGTGGAATATCAGTGCAAGATTCCTCCAATGGCCATGATAATCACTGCAGTATTGTGTATCCAAGATACTGTGCTGCATCATACCTGGACACGGTGGAGCACAATGTACCCCGTAAACAGTGCACACAGTTTGTATCTGGTCTGTCCACCTATTTCCGTCTTTGTACTGTGGCCCACTCAGGACAGCCAATGTTTTCTATGTGTAAAGCAAGAAGCAGTCATCAGTTCAGACTTACCGCCAGCAACAAGCTTAACAATGATCTCGAGTACAAATATCGCGGTGATGACAGTACAGGCGATGCGTAGGTTGTCCTGCAGTGACGTCGACATGCCCCGGAAGAAGATGCTCATCAGCAGTGAATGGATGACGACCAAAGTCAGCAGAAAGTTGTTCAGGTAGAAGCGACGCGTGCCCGCTTTGAACAGCGGCGCGTACAGGAAGCTCCTGGAGTGCACAGAAGAAACATGCCAAGCATTTGGCATTGTAATTTGCCACTGGAAATTTCTACATCTTTCAAGTCGAACTATGCATTGCCCTGTGGTCTGAATGTCTATTATTGTGCAATATTACGTAATTATGTTTTTAAGGTTCAAAAGTCAAATTGAGTGGCTTGTCATGATAGTTGCATGCGACAAACGAATATCCAAATGGAATGCCGCTTTCCAAGTTCAGCAGGCTTTGGAAGATCAGCTGTCGATTCGTTTGATCCCCGTCAGCATTCATGTGTGATAATGATACGATAAGCCTTGATATGTATGTATGTGCCAGTTGGTCCGTACTAACACTATCCATGACTTCTAAATCACTACTCACCGAAGTGTGGCTTTCCAGTATGGAATTGGTGTCTGAATCTCCTCCACTGCAGCACGAGATACAGGAAGCAAATCATTGCAATGATCTCTATGTGAAATATTCGGCCCAGTTCTACAGCCACAGCATGCTCCATTTTCTCCCACCATTCGCACTCGCACAAAGTCCACCGCCTGCTTAAGACAATGGCGTTTTTGTGCACCAGCACGTTTGCTCCTGGCCGACATTATGCACGATATTCTAAACTGAGCAAGGTACACACTACTCGAGTACTTACAGTCAAGTTGTTTGATGTTGATGTTGAAGAGCTCGGAGATGTTGAGAAAGTCCAGCACATCCAAACAGCCCTTCTGCTCAAAGTCCAGCAGGTCGAATACAAATTTCGCCTGAAACAGTCGGAAGCAAGCACGCATGGCGTGGGATTACACTCACCCGAAGTCAGCTATGATCCAGGATCATACCATGGCCTATAGCAAAGATCTTTCTCTCGGGGATGTGTGAAGAAACTCTGCCTCATGACTGGTATCGAGCACCCATTGTGCAACTCTTGCTCATGGTAATGAGCGCCCTTTAACCCTTTATGTACGGAAAAAATGTACACAGCCTGAATTTGATTTCGGCTCACCTCAAATTCCATACTTCTCTGGGCCATAACTTCAGTCTCCTTTTGACGATTTTTCAATCTTGGGCTTCCTGGAAAGCCCGTCGCAAGAGGGACACACTGAGCCCACGCTTGCCACCACGAAGGTCAAAACGCCAGCGCTACAGCCCAGCGTCTTAGCTGCAACGCCAATATTCCGACAGAAGTCGTCTTGTATCAGCCATTTCGCTTTCCTTGCTCGTAACAACTAAACTGTTACTTCAAAAAAATTTACAAACTTCCACGCGTCCGTTTGCCATTTTGAACGTGTTTCTACGTCACTGCATGTCCAGAATGATGGAGAAATCGCTCATTCAAATCTGCGCAAGCGACTATTTCGCGACATTTTCCGCGATTCAACTTTCGAGCTTCGTAACTCTGGAACCGCACATCGGAGCGCTTCAGCGATTGTTTCATTGGACAGCTGGGAGTTTTCTCTTCGATCTACATATTTTAGTTTTTGGGAATAGCCCAGAAATGACTGAGTTACGATCGATTGTAATTTTGAAAAGTTTCGATCCCAGGGGATCGAAAGTTGTACAGTCCGTACACAAAGGGTTAAGCAGCTCTTCTTCATGGTTTTCAGCACTCTTTGAGCAGCACTTCCTCGTGGTAATGTCAGAGCACCACTGGAGCAGTAGTGCTAAGCTACCTACTTTTTGTTATGCCATGGCTTATTCCATTATACACTACTACCCCTTCCCATAATAGTTAGCCTTTGAGCTTATTCTCATGTGAGACATGGAATTTGGATTTTCTTCCCTTTACTGAAGTACTATGCAGTGTGAACACAACTACTGCTAATGTAAGTATCAAACACAGCCAGTTTGAATCGAAAATGAACAGACAGCCGGAGTTCAGAGCACCTACCTTGAGTCGGTCCATGTCACTGCGTAGATGATGGACAACTTTACACCATCTATCCTCTGTTATGTAACCATTTCCTACAGCCAGCAAAACATGCCAGAAACACAGGATAAGGAAGATTTCTGCATTTTATCTTTTAAAGAAGCTACTGCAGATCTGCTATGGACATACTCCTCCCTGGTGACTTGAGAGACTTGTTACCACTAATGTTCATGTATTTTTGCCAGTGTATGACCAAATGTCGACAGCAACCGTGTCACAATACCTTTCGGATCAAGCTGCATGAACGCCTTGGCCAGTCCCAATCTTTGCTTCTTTTTCTCGGCGCGTCCGATTGAAGTCAGGCGTGCTCTGCACCAGAAAGGAATACACACAGAGTAAACACTTCATTTCACTGGGCCACTGATTCGTGGACCACTCGATTAGGCTTTGTAGACATGCCTGAGTGATACTGGCAACTGTCAGTTCAATGCCTTCACTCTCACAGTGCATGACGTGTGTCACGGGCAATGGTGCAATATCATCGTGTATGCATTGCAGCTCAGCGGCTGCAAAATACGACTCTGACTGGGTCAAACTACCTGTCCAATGTACTCACATCCAGAACTGCACAATGACGGCAAGATTCAAAGCCGTGATCTGGATGCAGCTGACGAAGTAGATGATGAAGTAGGCTGTGCAGGAACAGGTAGGTACAAAGCATTAGTACATGTCGCAAACAATGCTATCCAGTTCCTTTCTTCCTTTTCTCGATGCTTTCTCAGTATTATACTGGCAGTTGGTCACAGTCTCCTCTCGGGACTGGACAGTCTGTAACGTTAATACCAGGTAGGCCGGTTGATTGAATCACACTGCAATTCATGGCTGACTTTGCATCAGACACGCTGGTACGTGAGCATCACTTACCAAAGTTCCCTCTGTGTGCATTCAGAGCAGGTTCTGCAGCAAAGAATGGAAGCACAATTGCAGCTGGATTCAATGTGAAAATCCTCATCGCATAGTGCTGCATGTCATCCAAGTCTCTCCTTTACAAAATGCAACTCATAAAGGTGAACAACTGCAAATGATTTTCGTACTTCCAAATAGAAAAGGACCACACATATGACACAGGTTTATCATTAATATCATTTGTAACAATTTAGCCTGATGTTCATTCAGGTTCCACAAGTGTACCACAAGGTCAGACTCCACATCAGAACTGCACCGTATTATTCTACATGTTCTCCGCCTATCTGTGCCGACAGCAGGTGTAACAAAGTCTAGCTTTCGTCCTGGCTGGAACGTTCCTATGCACCTTGTATTACGTCTTGCAGTACATTCTACTTCATATTCTACTTCTTGTTTTGTTGAAGTATTGGCATTTGTGATGTGACACCTAACGTCAGGTACAAACACACATCTTACCCATGATGTAGGGATAGTTTTCCGATGTTAGCAGCACGAATAGATGGAGAGAGGCGTTCAGCGGGTTGTCGAAAGTGTGCGCGAACAAACTGTGCGAACGAAACTCTCCAGCTGCAGAGGCGTTTGCTCTGCTGGAGTTGAGGTATGACATATTGACCATTGGATTGGATCCATTCGTACATGTCTCCAGTTGACATGTCTCTGTTGGGATGTACTTGTCATGGTAGACATCGCGATAAAGATGCTGTGTTAAAGCATGACAGAGGAAACAGACACTACTGTTCTTTGTGCACGCACAATTGAGTGATTTCTCTCGTGCTCGCACACCTCATATGTTCACGTACATACATTTGAAAGCAGACCGGTGGGCATTAACTACAGATACGGAATGCAGGAATATGTGCAATACAGGCTTTGTGATTATTCTAATATGGAAGTGTAGAGCAAACTCTTGAACTCCTTGAATTGTAATTTAGAAAGAAATGATTTCGATATTTTTGCATGTCAAGAGAAGCAGAAGATTATCCTTCCAACATTCGAGTTCCGATCAAGAGAATTCTGTAGTAAGTTAGCACTGCACATAAAGCATTTCAGCCAGTGAACTTTCTATTGGAAACCACCAAAATACCATTATATTGTGGCTTCAAACACGTTGAGTATAGCCATAGCAACAGACTGATTGGCATGGCAACTAACTAGGAAGGTCTGTATAACAAAACTTACCACACCTATCCAGGCAAACACGCCGATGAAGACGGCCATGGCAAAGAATATGCGTAACAGTGGCAGTGCCATGCGCACCGTCGTGTCAACAACACGCCGCAGCCGGCGATTACGTGCCAGCAGCAGCCATGGACGTAGTGGTCGTGCGAAGCGAATCTAGTGGACACACACGCACACATGCAATGCTCCATGGTGCCCCAATATAACTTGGTATTTAATTCTAGCAAGTTCTCTCGTCAAAAGTCGAAGGTGGATAATTGCAATTTCTGTAGACCATCTGGCGTGTTTACAGAGAGGAAGGAGTCTGTCGCACCATGCACATGCATTTCACACTTTGCATAGTCTACTAAAATCATAGCAAAATGTAATACAAGACATCTGGCGTTGTGTATTGAAGCAACATAACCCGTCACCAAACGCACCTCCAGCATGCATACATCCAGTGCTTGGGGTTACCCAACCACATCCCCACAGACTTCTCATGCCACATTACACCTACATTGTACTTGTGCATAGACTTACAATACTTGTGCAGGGTCGTTGCAGAGACAAGAACACAACCAGGTCAGCAAAGTAGAGGAAGATCAAAATACACGATAATCTGCGTACACACACGTACACATGTACACACACGTACACACAGACACACACACATGCACAGACACACACACACACACACACACACACACACACACACACACACACACACACACACACACACAGACACACACACACACACATGCACAGACACACACACACACACACACACACACACACACACACACACACACACACACACACACACACACCACAGTTCAAAGGAACAGAGAAGAGTAAGAAAAAATATGAAACGTCCTGTAGATGTAGACTCTGCCATAAGGGATATGCACAAGTACAAGTGAATGTCTTTTGAAACAAAAAGTCAAAAACTGTCTAGTACCTACTTGCACATGTATATTACGGTAATACAGGTACATGTAGTTGGCATGGATCAGATGACAAACCTTTCTGAAATGACCAGTTATTACCGGTAGTACTATTATAAGACCTCCCTCCCTGCATCCTCTCTCCCTCCCTCATTCCCTCCCTCTCCCTCTCCCTCTCCCTCTCTCTCTCTCTCTCTCTCTCTCTCTCTCTCTCTCTCTCTCTCTCTCTCATAGCCGACAATTTTGGAATTTTAGATCCCAGATCAGTGTATTTTGTTGATTCACGGTGTATCTGGGACCATACCGTGTGCGACGCCCCTGTTACTACATGCACACGGTATGCTAGTAAGGAACGTCGCCAACTTACTTGTGCCATTTCTTAGATAAATACCCAGTCTTGCCCATGTACGCCACTTTCAGGCCTATGTCGATACAGATTATCTGCAACAGCGGAAGAACGAACAGCACACATTGAGGTACAGTTTGGTTAACTAGTTCTGAACATCTTCAGGCTCGAAGGATGGATGGATATCGTGATTCGCCAAGTAGATGTGGGTTCCACACACACACACTGGAGGCATGGTCACATGGTGATCATACTGAGCTAGCCTGCAGCTGAGGAAAGGTGAATGAACATAACTCTTTTCAATTCCTCGATAGAATTGTTATAGAATGGCGCAGTAGTTGAAGACTGTCCAGTTGTTTGGTAAGGCCGGAAACAACTGTTTCCTTGGCGGGGTGGCAGCTGTACTACATTCTCTAATCCATTCTCCACCCCTCTACACAAAACTATAAGCCAATGGTCATCTCAGGATGGCGGGGGAAACATCGGGCCCTCAAACGTCCAGGAAGTTACTTGGATAAGGAAATATCACAACATGGAACATGTATGGTGGTGTCACATGTACTGCGTTTGCCACCGATCAACTTTGTTAGGCACGCGAATTGCTACTAGCGCTGTCTTACCATCAAGCACATAATCTCCATCAAGCCGTGTACCCACAGTGGAGTGGAGCACATGCTAGGTGGCTCAACGATCAGCAGTCCGATGAATATGCAGTTTGTGATGTATATGAAGCCGGCCCATGCAAAACTGGTTTGCACGTCAAAGCACCTGCAAGGCAGCAAAGCAGAAGCAGGCAGGTGAAGAAAAGAGAGCAGGTGTTATTTTACCAAACCTTGCACCAGCCTGATCATCGGTTGGGATTGTTAGACTGATATAAACAAGGAGCCACCCGTGTCGATATTGCGCATACCCCCCCCCCCCCACACACACCTCCTCCCACTCTTTCGCTTACTGCCAGCTACGTGTCCCCAAACACAAACACACTTGAAGGAGCACTGACTTCGGGATGTGGCATGAGGTACTGCAGGTCCGGCGGCACTTGAACAAGCTGTTTTATTGTTTGTTTGTTTGTTTTTTGTGCGAGCGACAGGATGTGCAGCAATGCCTAGGGATGCCTTGTGGATGGCTGGAACGACGTGCGCAGGTCAAAGACAGGAGTGGCACACACACACACACACACACACCTGTCCTGTCCTGTCCTGAACATTGCCGTTTCCGGTTACATGTCCCCTCGTGTGAGGGGCCGACAGACATGGAGAGTTGGGCTGAGGCGCTGTGTCGCATCAACGACCTAGCGAGCTTTCCTAGCCATTTCATTGATCCATTTGTTGCAATTGTGTATCTGGAATCCTCGGGTTGACTTGCAATAACGATCGCATTTGCTGCAGTGGGCTCTGCAGCAAGGTAGGGCGAGCCGCTGGCGGGTGTCACACGATGGTCCAGAAGCGCGCACACACACACACACACACACATACACACACTAGGCATATACACACACCTGAGAGACACAGACATGCCACGCTGGGCATAGAATGAGATCGACAGGATCATGGGTTATCATTCAAACACTTACTTCTTCTTCCATGGTGGCTGCGATAATAGATTTCCTTTGCCATGTTTATACCTGTTTGAAGCATCACATCAATAACAGCAGACACGACCACACATACACATGTACACAAATGGACAGAAGGACAGCAGTTGAAGTCAGTAGTGCTTAACCCTTTGCCTTTGGAGTCCATGGTTCGATTTCGAACCATGGGCATTTTGTATGCATGTGGGCGCAGTCAAACTTTCGGTTCTCGGCCAAATCTTGACCAAATTCAACAATCGAAGAGTCTACATGGTAGAGAAAACTCTCAGCTATCGCCTCGAACAGGTCCGAAGTCTCGCCGATGAAGTTTGAGTGAGCGGTGAGCGATCAAACATTTCGAATTTTCTGTGCTGCGTTCTGCGAGTCAGCAGTGCGTGAAAAAAAGGGATTTTCCCAGCTTCATGACAGGCGGCACGTGCCAGGACCGGCGCGGCGCAGTCACGGCAAGGTAAGCTTCTACTCGAAAAAATTTGAACAGTTACGAGCTAGATTCAGTGAAATGGCTACACGAGACCGATTTCGTCTCAGATCTGGAGCTGGACACGCGTTTGGGGCGCGTTGTGGCGGAAAATGAATAGTGCTCTTGGCGAGTTTGGGCTCATTGTATTTCTCTCATCAAGAGCTTTCCAACGAGCCCAAGATCTTCAAAATCGGTGAAGTAGAACCTAAGTTATGTTGGAAATGGAGTGCGCATTTTCGTGACTGCCACAAATTCTGCGGAAGCAAAAAAGTTACGGACTCCAAAGGGTTAAACACTGAAGTAAACAGTGCGCCTTCTGTCGTTATCTGGATAACACGAATGGCAAAGAACTCCGCCAGCATGCGGCTTTCACTGTGATCAGTGTATGTGCATACTCAGTGTGAGCAGTGTATGTACGTACTCAGTGTGAGCAGTGTATGTGCATACTCAGTTTGAGCAGTGTATGTACATACTCAGTGTGAGCAGTGTATGTACGTACTCAGTGTGAGCAGTGTATGTACGTACTCAGTGTGATCAGGGTATGTACACACTCAGTGTGAGCAGTGTATGTACGTACTCAGTGTGAGCAGTGTATGTACGTACTCAGTGTGAGCAGTGTATGTACATACTCAGTGTGATCAGTGTGTGTACATACTGCTTAGCTGGAGTACTGTTGTCTAATCACTGATTAAGTTAACATCACCACATGATTTGTTTGCCTGCTTTCAAGCAAGCCAAGACA
The DNA here is from genome assembly GCF_964019385.1 of Sycon ciliatum. Taxonomy (NCBI): domain Eukaryota; kingdom Metazoa; phylum Porifera; class Calcarea; order Leucosolenida; family Sycettidae; genus Sycon; species Sycon ciliatum. The sequence goes on from NC_088643.1 coordinate 63,524,734, forward strand.
ATACACAGCATGGCCGAGCCATGAAGGAACAGCACGACTCTCCACGGACGTTTTCGTGGAGAGCGTAACCATTGTGAGCGCCTCTTGGTCAGGTCACCTAGCCAGCTCAACTATCCAGCAAGTTCTCGAGATGTGCTGCAAGTCGGCCATAAGGTGGCGTGATCAACCCGAATGAATGAAGCAAGCGATCAGTAGGAATCTTACACGACACACACAGGCAAGGCCTACTGTATCCAATCTGAAAAGACTTTCCATGGCAACATAACTACCGGACACTTGTCTGAGCACAGTTTCATACCAAGTCAGTGTACTACTGCTGTGCATGCCAAATTTGAATGAATGGTGCAACACACATGCAGTCCCAAGTTTAGCTGGGAATCATCAGTTCACACAGACTAGCATTGTACACCGCCCCCGCGCACTCACCGTCCTTCCAGCGCGTCCTCGATGTAACACGACGCCTTCTTGATCTCCTCCTCGTCTCGCTGGGCGTCAGTGTTGCGGCTAAACAGCTCTTCGCCAAGAGCCGTATGCGCCGGTATGGAGTTCACCACCACTCTGGGTACTTGCAGTGTAGACTTGCTAGTCTGCCGCGACTTTATGCTCTTTGTATCCAGCTCGGCTGTTGGCATCGTCTCATCCTCTTCGCTAAGACTAAAGGACAAGTGGCCGCGTGGATGCTCTGCCAGTGGTGCCAATGTGCGTCCACTCGCGTCTGATGTAACGCTGTCCTTCGTACCCGCACTGGGACCATGCTTCAGCGTTGGCGGTACGATCAGATGATCGGCCGAATCGGACTTCCAGCTTTGCAAATGCGAGCGTCGCCTCTCTCTATCTTGCATGGCAGACGCCCTTGCCGGGGATGCTGGTGACGATGACGACGACGAGAATCGCATGAGGCTGGTGCTGGAGACCTGTCCAGGCAGGCTCTGTTTCGTTGGCACATCTCCAGACTGCACCGAGGCGAGCACCCGTCCTGTTCTGGCATCCAGAGGAGCATCCTGTACAATGGGACCGCGTGATGACGATATGGATTTACTTGAAGACGAGGCCAGTGCAGCCTGAGCCGGTGACTGCAAAGGCAACCCCTCAGGTCTCTCACGACCGGTGTCCGGTGTCACTGACGGCATGCGGGTGTCGGCCAGCATCGGTAAACGCTTGTTGCTCTGCCCATAGATTACGGCTTGGCCTCTCCCTGTGGCATCGGATAGAACCACCGGAGACACGTCCTGCTTTGCGAACGCTACCCCATGGCGACGTATGCGAGGAGATGGAGAATTTGCGAACACCGCATCAGCTTCGCCGCTAGCTGCTTCCGTCTGGTCACCGATACCAGTCCCAGTATCATTGCCAGGTGCGTTTGCAGGCTGAATACGCTCAGCCCGAAATGTAAAGAGCGACTTGTCCTTTGATGGGTTGAGGGACATGTTATTACTGGTATTGGCAGCGCTGCCGGCGAGGGTCGCGTACACCACCGGTACACGGGCTCACCTGCTGTCACGGCCCATTCGTTCCCGTCCGCATTCCTAGCAATCGGTGCTGCTGGCTCTGCGACGCTAGCTAACACTCACTCGTGCCGCAGCACGGACGCCGAGATCCTGGTGCGGGATCGCCGATCTTACTTCGAGCCTGCTAATTTGAGCCACAATGTCAAAATTTCCATCTTCTACCCATTTCCAAAGAAAAAAATCGAGCAGCCAGCTGCAGCTGCGTGTCACTTTCTGAAAACATGATACGCTGGGCCCATGGCCATGCTGGGCTGGGCACCTGGATCTTTATACTAGATCTAGAGTGGAGCCTGGAGAGTGGAGTGGAGGACAGTTGACATAGCCCCGGGAAGACGTTGCCATGACACCAAGCGTCATAAGCTGTTGTTGACGTACCTTCGTTCATGCTTGGGGGCACCTAAAATCTAAGTCCTTCGACGATCTGGGAAGAAACCACACTTCTCTCTTCCCGAGGCTCTGGCCTCTTCCCTGTCCCTTTGTCAAGATGACAGGAGGAGACTGACGTTTGGCATCAGAAGTCCTCGCCAAGTCGTCATGGCCATGCCAGCTGACAGCATACTGTAAAGTATCTGTAAAGTATCTGTAAAGTATCTGTGCAGTTTCAAGAATGTCACGTACATGTGTATAGGCAATACGCACGCTGTCCAAGCCTCGCACTAAATGTTTACAGAGATCATGTTGGCTTCCTGAAATTTGATCCTGATGCCGTCCGTGAACGCTTTCTCATAGTCATAGACGTAACACTATCAGCACGCTGTCACAATGTCAATGATCACGGGACAGAAGCTGACGATTCAGCCCGCGTACTGTCTGTGCACTGGTATCATCCCCAGTTCGATCAGCTAAAGCTGCCAACGGTGTTACCATACGTGACAGGCCAATCACAGACACAGTTTTAATATACAAATATTAATAATAATCAACGCAATAAATAGAGTAAGCTGCGCAATCAGTACAAACACCATAAGCAAAACTTGTTTTCATGTAAATAAAGAAGCTTGTTCCTAAACGTTTTCGCCAACCATCTTGTTCAGAATAGTGATTGTCGTTCTAGTTATGCTGATGATTGCTTTTCTGTTTGGTCTCGTTCACGTAGTCAAAGGTATTTGCGTGTATTGGAGTCTATTTACATTTTTACCACCAAGCCGATTTTGTGTAGGCAGAAAAAGAATTTGTTTACGTTGAAATTGTTTGTGAATTTAGATCAGTAGTTCTCGTTTGTGGTTGCATGGTAACTTTCTAGTGGTGAATTTATCGCATCTGTTGTCACCTGATATCGTTGAATGGTGTAATGTTTCTTTCAGCTCTCATTTTATCGCACTAGTTAGGGTCTAAATTATTACTTGAATTGTGCGTATATATATTGAGTTAAGAGCTTTTGTTGATTTGCCAGTAATCCTCTGATGAGATGGCGACGAAAACGTTTAGGAACAAGCTTCTTTATTTACATGAAAACAAGTTTTGCTAATGGTGTTTGTACTGAGTGCGCAGCTTACTCTATTTATTGCGTTGATTACATTTTTATCTCCACGGAAGCTTATTAATAATAATAATAATAATAATAATAGAGCTAGAGACCATTTCGTTAGTGACAAGTCGCAAGGTCATACCAGGCGCCCAGAACGTCGCGCGCAAACGTTGTCTCGCGGACATGGCGCGACAGAAGGTAAAATGTAAAGAGCCGCTACACTATTAACAGTATTAAAAGTATTTGACCCAGTACATGTACATACACTGTATATCTGTCACCACGCTAGCCCCAGTACATGTACATGTAGCCATGGTAGCCCAGTGTCTGCTCTAGGTTTGTAGGACAGCCGGGTACACGTGTACCTGGCGCAACCATTTCAACCGGGTCGGAGCCGGGTACACATGTACCTGGCGCTGTCTCACCAGCCGAGTCACATGTTTTAACTGGTTGGTTGGTTTATTTTAATTCGGACAATAAACGGGAACTAGGCCCAATGATATAAAGGCGAATCGCCTTTATATCATTGGGCCTAGTTCCCGTTTATAAAAGAAAAGAGAGGACAGGAATTAGAAAATTACGAAAGAAGAAGAAGTATCTGACACATACAAGCCATGTAGTCAGTCCTTTCAAAGTTCGACAGTACCAACCGGGTCACAGGTGACCCGGTACTATATTTTCAACCGGATCCAAGCGCCGCCCAACCGGGTGGATTACCCGGCTCACCCGGCGCTGGAGCAGACACTGTAAAGCCGTGGCCTGTGGTTTTGTCTTTGTGTGGTACACTCTGCCCTCGCTTGGTCATAGCCATATCCAATGTAAAGCACTACAAAACATGTATCATCTTGTTGTTGGTTTGACACTTGACAGCATGAAAGTAGGTGGAGGACACCGTCTTCGGAAACAGTGACCTTACAACAAGCATCCACGCTTGGCTAATACCAATAGTAACCGTGTATCATATTATTACAGAAAGACCGAGGGATCTTTGCACAGGCCCAGTACAAAAACCAAGGGCGCTATTACAGAATGAGATCCAGCACAGCTTCAAATCGCGCTGCAACAACCACTCAACAACATTCCGGTATGAGAGATACTCTACCAAGACATACACCGGACTGACTGCCAACACCTTCAAATCGCGCTACAACAGCCACTCAACAACATTCCAGTATGAGAGCTACTCAGTACCAAGACACACACCGGACTGACGGCCAACACCTTCAAATCGCGCTACAACAACCACTCAACAACATTCCGGCATGGGAGATACTCTACCAAGACACACACCGGACTGACGGCAAACACCTTCAAACCACGCTACAACAACCACTCAACAACATTCCGGCATGAGAGATACTCTACCAAGACACACACCGGACTGACGGCCAGCACCTTCGAATCGCGCTACAACAACCACTCAACCACATTCCGGCATGAGAGATACTCCACCAAGACATACACCGGACTGACGGCCAACACCTTCAAATCGCGCTACAACAACCACTCAACAACATTCCGGCATGAGAAATACTCGACCAAGACACACACCGGACTGACGGCCAACACCTTCAAATCGCGCTACAACAACCACTCAACAACATTCCGGTATGAGAGATACTCTACCAAGACACACACCGCACTGACGGCCAGCACCTTCAAATCGCGCTACAAAAACCACTCAACAACATTCCGGGATAAGAGATACTCCACCAAGACACACACAGGACTGACGGCCAGCACCTTCAAATCGCGCTACAACAACCACTCAACAACATTCAGGTATGAGAGATACTCCACCAAGACATACACCGGACTGACCGCCAACACCTTCAAATCGCGCTACAACAACCACTCAACAACATTCCAGCATGAGAGATACTCTACCAAGACATACACCGGACTGCTGACTGCCAACACCTTCAAATCGCGCTACAACAACCACTCAACAACATTCTGGCATGAGAGATACTCTTCCAAGACACACACCGGACTGACGGCCAACACCTTCAAATCGCGCTACAACAGCCACTCAACAACATTCCGGCATGAAAGATACTCTACCAAGACACACACCGAAGTCCTGGGACTGACAGCCAACACCTTCAAATCGCCATACAACAACCACTCAACAACATTCTGGCATGAGAGATACTCTACCAAGACACACACCGGAGTCCGCGGACTGACGGCCAACACCTTCAAATCTCACTCCAACAACCACTCAAAAACAATCCGGCATGGGAGAAACTCTACCAAGACATACACCGGACTGACGGCCAACACCTCCAAATCGCGCTACAACAACCACTCAACAACATTCCGGTATGAGAGATACACAAAGGCACAACATGAAAACCTTGGCAAATTAATTCCGTTGTGACTCGGAGTTTCATGGCTGAACCAATCATCAGACAACCAAATATTACACCGGATTGAATGCCAACACCTTCAAATCGCGGTACAACTGTCATATCGGCCTCGGCAGCTGACGGGTTCTCCCGGGCTGTACGACGAACTTCCCCGGGTTGTACGACGAACTAACTACTCTGCCGGTACTAGTTTACATGTTGGGTGAACGTGTTCCCCTCATGAGCGCGCGTTTGTACGGCAGTTGTCTTTTGTATCTACTTGTCACTTTTATCAATGCATGGGCCGCGGGATGTTGTATCTGCTAACTGTCTTATCGTATACGCTTGCTGTTTAGTTAATTCATAAATAATACGCATTTCTCCTTGTCTTCTCCCATTGGTCAATTCTGCATAGCAACAAGCTCTCTATGGTCTGATTGGTTGGGTTTTCCCGCCTTTGCTACTCCTTTGTGTAACTCAATCCTTTTTGTTCTCGATATACATGTAACCCCTGCTGCTTCTGATGAAAAGTACCAACCTTCCTTCGACCTTCACTCTTGAATCGAGCTGGAATCATAGTGACTCTCAACCTTATTCGAATGACCAAGGTGAGCGTGTGTGGCTGAATGGATACTTGGATCAACTATATTGGTTGATGACCTGGTGGGGTTACTACGGCAATGCGAATGTATATGTTGTAGCCTTGAGATCGGTATTGTGTATGTCCGGCGCGACATATTTGGTGCTGTGACCAGGATCCAAGTTCTATTCTTCTGTATGCGATTGCTTACAGATGCCTCCGACAACTGTCAGCGTCGACAACATGATGAAGGCCGCCGAACGCGGGGCAGCAGCCCTGGAAGCCCTTGGGGAGCATGAGCAAGCGCGCCATCTCCGCCGAGTCCCGCAACATTTGAGTCCGTTGCTTCGGCACGCCAACGACCTCCAAGCACTGGGGATGACGCCGGCCGAACGGTCGGCAAAGAAGGGTCGGAAATGGAAAGAGCGAAAAGGTCGTCGTGCTGCCGAGGCGACTAAGGAGAAAGTGGGGGGTGCGTCCGCATCCTCCGCGACCTCCTCGGTCTCCTCGGTGCCGGCGAGCCCCAAGAGAACTGAGGGAAATTCCGACTCTTCTTCATCCGCCGGTGCAGCTCCGAGGGCGGATTCTAAGGGCGCGACTGCGTCCGAAGAATCTGCCGAACTCGGAGTGGAGCGTCAGCGGCAGCGGGAAGAGGCACACGAAACTCGTCAAGCACAGGCGGCCGGGTGGTCTGCCGAGCTCGACGAACAGATGAGGGAACTTGAACAAGAGCTGCTCATGGATGATTTGTGAACATTTTCAATTTCGATCTTCAATAAACAAGACCGGATGGTCGTTGGTATCGAAATTCTTGTGTTCTGAGTGATCTGGTGATGGGTTTCTTGCATGCTACAGACTTGACGGGGGTGCTGGAATGTTGGGGTGGATAATTATCATAATGGTTGTATGTTGTCTAAAAACCGAACAGATCGAATGATTTGACGGCCGGGCAGCAAACAATGATCGTAATGTAGAGCGATTGCTCTTTGTTGAAGGCAGAGTTGCCTATTTTGGAGAGGATGTGGCTAGGCGAGAGTGTTGACAGAACTGCCAACACTCTCGCGCATGCGGGTTGGACTGGCGCGCGGACTGGTGATCGGTTGAACACCGTATCGTACTACAGATTTGTAGTTTGATGATGAGGAGGGTTGAACTGGCGCGGACTGGTGATCGGTTGAACACCATACCGTACTACAGACCAGTTTGACCATGATTTTTGCTGACCCGTACGCGAATGGTGTGATCCGATGACGACTGTAGTACATACGAACGTATGTACTGTGCAGTACTTGTGACCTGAACAGCTCTCATTGGTCGGAGGACTACCGTACGAAGTAGCAAATGGGGAATATAAGGCGCAACTGGGCAAGGAAAAGGTATCACAGTCTTGCGATTGCAAAAGACAAAGATATCCTGTTGAGAGCGAACGCACTCGATTCTGATTATCATGGCTCACAATCAGGCTCCGGATGCAGCAGCGAACGCTGCTGTAGGGGGTGCCAATGGTGGGGCGATGGTGGTACGGCCGGCAGTGATGCCTGAAGCATATGATGGCGTGGGGGATTGGGTGGAGTACTTGCAGTACTTCAACCAATGTGCTCGTGTGAACGAGTGGAATGACGTGCAAAAGGCTCAATTCTTAGCCGTACGGCTAAGAGGGGCTGCACAAAAATTTGTTGCGACTGTACCTGAAGCCCGCCGAGTGGAGTGGCCTCAGGTCGTAGAGGACTTGTCGAGGAGGTTCGCACCACCAGAGACAGCCCGCCAATATAAGTCGCAATTTAGAACGCGAAGGCGCAAGCCTGAGGAAGACGTCAGTCGATTGGCTGACGACTTGCGTAGTCTTGTACACAGGGCTTACCCGACCATGGGTGGAGACGTACAAGAAGAGTTGGTGCGGGATCAGCTCATTGATTCCATGACTCCTGACAGGTTGCGATTGCGCTTACAGGAAAATGCACCACGAACGGTGCAGGAAACGATCGAGATGGCTAACCATCTGGAGAGGGTGTGGGGGAACGAGGGCACGCACGGCCGAATGGACGATGCGTATGGCGTACCACGTCAGTTGGTGACGGCTGCGGTTGCACCGTCAGAGCTCCCTACGTTGGAGTCGTTGGCAAAGTTGGTGGAGAAGCTTAGTGATCAGGTGGACAGGATTGCCCACCCTCCTAGGCCGAACCAACAATTCAGGAGAGGGGACCAAGTGGACAGAGTTGACCACTATAGGCCTGAACAATCGAGGGGTTTGACTTGCTGGTTCTGTGGCCGAATGGGACACAGAAGGGCAGACTGTCCAGACTTGATGAAACCTGGAAGGGAGTACCAATCTCGCCGACCGGCGGGAAACGGGCATTGATCGAGACGGCGGGCCGCGTCTGCGATCAAGAAACTGTGCTGGGTCCAGAAACTGAGGCGATTGTCTCGGATGCTCTAGAGAATGACTCTGAAGTGGTCGCTGCCTTGAGCAGGGCAGCAGAAAGCCACGGAGGTATGATGATTGAGGGAAGGATTAATGGGCTGCCAGTAGAGTTACTGGTAGATACGGGTTCCTCAGTAAGTCTAATTTCTGAGACCCTCTCGCAGCAGTTGGGCTACATGTTGGGCGACCTGGAACCACCAGAGAAGTCGACTGGCTTCTGCGGTGCGGATGGTCAGAGGTTGCATGTGTGTGGCACGGTCGCTGCATGTTTGGCAATACAGGATGCTATTTGTGTCCATGAGATGAAGGTGATTCGAGGGTTGCGGTATCATTGCCTGATTGGGAGGGATGTACTATCGCAGATACCTTGCGAGATCACGTCGAATGATGGGAAATTGAACTTCAAGGCTGATAAGGCTGAAGTTTCAACGGTGGGAACATCACAACGCTGCCATAATCTTCGATTGAAGAATAGGGTAGTTATACCTCCATACTGTGAGATGACGGTGGCTGCCGTTATCGAGAACAAGGAGGATGTTCCTTCATGTGGCATCACCGAACCAGACGGCTGTCTGATCGATGGTGGGGATGTTTTGTTGGCACGAGCGGTTGTTTGTCCAACAGATGAGGGTGTACCCGTTCGGGTATTGAACTGCTCAGAGGAGTCAGTATCTTTAGGAAGAGGTGCCCGAGTGGGACAGCTGCTACCTATTTCAGCCGTGATGAGTGTCATGGGCGAAGACGAGGATGATTGCGATCATATAGGAATGGAATCCACGGGGGATTCGGGAAGTTCCGAAGACTTATGGTCGGCGCTCAACATTGGACTAGAAGGTCCTGTGAGTGGGAAGTCTGTGTCGGGGGATGACGAGCTGCAGCTCGGTTATGAACCTGGTGAGGGCACAGCGGAGGCGAACCGGGAGACGTCTCGTGTTCAGCCTGGTGGGCAAGGGTCAATTGGGAATGAGGAATTGGCACGCTTGCGTGATCTCGTCTGTCGCTACCGGAGGGTATTCGCGATGAACTCTGCTGAATTGGGTCGCACGACTGTGCAACACCACAACATTAACACCAAGGGAAGAAGTCCTATCTTCCAGGCTCCTAGGCGATTGCCTTGGAATTCAAGGGAAGCCACCCGCGAACTAGTGAAGGGCATGAAGGAACAAGGGGTAGTAGAGGATTCTACTAGTCCTTGGTCTTCGCCAATAGTGCTGGTTAAGAAGAAGGATGGCTCAACTCGATTTTGCGTTGATTATCGCAAATTGAATGCCGTTACGGAGCGGGATCCATATCCTCTCCCACGGATTGATGATACGTTGGACGCGCTGAGTGGCGCGAAGTACTTTTCCACCTTGGATTTGTGTTCCGGCTATCATCAGCTGCCTATGGCAGAAGAAGACAAGGAGAAAACGGGTTTCTCCACTCCAGATGGGCACTACCAGTTTACAGTCATGCCGTTCGGTGTGTGTAACGGTCCAAGCTCGTTCCAGAGACTTATGAGTGTTGTCTTGCGTGGGTTACAGTGGCAGATTTGCCTCGTGTACCTCGATGATGTGATTGTGTTTGCAAAGACTTTTGATGAACACTTAGAGCGGCTCGAGGCGGTGTTTGAACGGCTATTGGACGCAGGGTTGCGTCTAAAACCATCCAAATGCTTCTTGCTGCGTACGAGGGTGGATTTTCTGGGCCATGTGGTCTCGGAAGAGGGTGTGAGCACTGATGAGGCAAAGACTCACCGCGTGGCTACGTGGGAGCACCCTACGAATGTAGCGGAAATTCGGGCATTTTTGGGGTTCTGTGGCTACTATCGAAGGTTCGTACCGAACTTCTCGGATGTTGCTAAACCCCTCACTCAGTTGACTAAACAAGGCCATGCGTTCTTATGGACCGAGGAGTGTGAAGAGGCATTTGCTACGTTGAAGAGTCGGTTGACTTCTTCACCAACCCTGGCATATCCACAATATGGACCTGATGCTCCGAGGTTCATTCTGGATGTTGACGCCAGTGGTACGGGATTGGGTGCTGTTTTGTCACAGCAAGATGAGAAGGGGGTCGAACGACCCATTGCCTTTGCTAGTCGATTGACATCTGCATCGGAACGCAGGTACGCTTCTACCAAAAGCGAATTGCTGGGTGTAGTTTGGGCGTTTAATCACTTCAGGTGTTACCTGCTCGGCAAGCGCTTCTTGGTCCGCTCGGATCACAAAGCATTGCAGCATTTGGACAACTTCAAAGAACCAGCGCCGATTGTCGCCAGGTGGTTGGAGTTCCAAAGTCAATTCGAGTATGATCTGCAATATCGAAAGGGCAAGGCTCATTCGAACGCAGATGGCTTGTCCAGACAGAAGACCAAACCTGTGATGAATGTTACAGAAGTGGCTCCTACCGTTCCTGGACCCTTGGTTCAGCGAAGGGACTGGACATATGGGACCTGGGCGATTGCCCAGCAAGCTGATCCTGACCTCAGGCAGCTTTTTGAGTGGCTAATGGATGACGGCGAGTCGGCTGACTTGACCGGAATCAGTCCGACTTTGAGGAAGTACTGGCGGGGACGCCAGCATCTTTCTGTGAAGGGCGGAGTGATTGGAAGGGAATGGGTTGAGCCTGAGATTTCAGCGCCCAACCGTTTTCAGATTTTGATCCCAGTTGATCTGCGGACTGAAATCTTGAAGGAGTATCACGATTTCCTTGGTCATGTGGGTATGAAGCGGACGATTGCCCAGCTTCGCACTCGGTTCTATTGGCATGGAATGAGTCGTGACGTTGAAGATTGGATCGGCACGTGCACGTCATGTTGTCGACGCTCCCGACCGGTTGGTCGAGGACAAGGGGCACCCTTACAGGTGTCCTGGGCGGGGTATCCCTTCGAACGTGTGGCTATGGATTTGATTCCAGGACTGCCTGAGACTTCAGGTGGAAATCGTCACATTTTGGTCGTTGTGGACTACTTCACGAAGTGGGTAGAGGCGTATCCGTTGAAACGGATGGATGCAGCGACTGTTGCATCGGTATTTGTGAGCGAATTCGTGTCCAGATTTGGAGCACCGGATAGCTTGCATACGGATCAAGGTGCAAACTTTGATTCGAAACTGTTCAAGAACGTTTGCGGCTTGCTTGGTATCAAGAAAACGCGGACAACGGCTTACCATCCGTCGGGTGACGGATTGGTAGAGAGGTTTAACCAGACGTTAGAGCGATTGCTCTCACACTATGTTCAGAGAGACCAGCGTGATTGGGATGTCCAATTACCCGCAGCATTAATGGCGTATCGGGCTACCACCCAAGCCAGCACAGGGTACACGCCGGCGTATCTCCTCTTCGGCAGAGAGTTCTGTCTCCCGCAAGATGTTGCGTATGGTTTACCGCCAGCTGAACAGTTGGATGAACCTACGTATGTGCGTCAATTGCGGTCCCGTTTGGCGGATGTGCACACGATTGTGAGGCACAAGCTCGGTGCAGTGCATCGACATCAGGCGCATCTCTATGATCATAGGGCTGTGTCGGTGGAATTCGCGGAAGGAAGTCTGGTATGGCTCTTGGTACCCGCTGTTCCGGTTGGAACCAGCACCAAGTTGGCGAAATTGTGGAAGGGACCGTTCAAGGTTTTGAACCGGTTGTCTGATGTTGTGTATCGCGTCCGTGATATGGGATCAGACTCGGCTACATGTCAAGTTGTGCACGTGAATCGCTTGAAGAAGTGTCGTGTACGCCCAACACATCTCGCTACGGTTGTACGCGAGGAAGCATCAAATTCATCTCCGACAAGGAACCCGATCAGAACTGCGTCACCACAACCGAGCTCCTACACGCCTGATACCACAGACTTGTTGTATGCGGAAAGAGCAGGTGGCCGTGACGAGCAGTTCGGAGGAGTAGAGCTACTTCCCATTGATGCTGCAGTAGCACCGGCTGATGTCAACCGTCCAGTTCAAGGAGTACCGTTGCCTCCCGCTAACGCTGCAGTAGCACTGGCTGATGTCAACCGTCCAGTTCAAGGAGTACCGTTGCCTCCCGCTAACGCTGCAGTAGCACCGGCTGGTGTCAACCGTCCAGTTCGAAGAAGGAGACCACCCCAACGACTGGAGTACGACTAATGATTGCGGGACGCAATCTCCCAGAAGGCCGGGGAGATGTCATATCGGCCCGGGCTGTACGACGAACTTCCCCGGGTTGTACGACGAACTAACTACTCTGCCGGTACTAGTTTACATGTTGGGTGAACGTGTTCCCCTCATGAGCGCGCGTTTGTACGGCAGTTGTCTTTTGTATCTACTTGTCACTTTTATCAATGCATGGGCCGCGGGATGTTGTATCTGCTAACTGTCTTATCGTATACGCTTGCTGTTTAGTTAATTCATAAATAATACGCATTTCTCCTTGTCTTCTCCCATTGGTCAATTCTGCATAGCAACAAGCTCTCTATGGTCTGATTGGTTGGGTTTTCCCGCCTTTGCTACTCCTTTGTGTAACTCAATCCTTTTTGTTCTCGATATACATGTAACCCCTGCTGCTTCTGATGAAAAGTACCAACCTTCCTTCGACCTTCACTCTTGAATCGAGCTGGAATCATAGTGACTCTCAACCTTATTCGAATGACCAAGGTGAGCGTGTGTGGCTGAATGGATACTTGGATCAACTATATTGGTTGATGACCTGGTGGGGTTACTACGGCAATGCGAATGTATATGTTGTAGCCTTGAGATCGGTATTGTGTATGTCCGGCGCGACACAACAACCACTTAACAACATTCCGGCATGAGAGAAACTCTACCAAGACACACACCGGACTGACGGCCAGCACCTTCAAATCGCGCTACAACAACCACTCAACAACATTCCGCCATGAGAGATACTCTACCAAGACACACACCGGAGTCCCGAAACTGATGGCCAACACCTTCAAATCTCGCTACAACAACCACTCAACAATATTCCGGCATGGGAGATACTCTACCAAGACATACATCGGACTGACGGCCAACACCTTCAAATCGCGCTAAAACAACCACTCAACAACATTCCAGCATGAGAGATATTCTACCAAGACACACACCGGACTGACGGCCAACACCTTCAAATCGCGCTACAACAACCACTCAACAACATTCCGGCATGAGAGATACTCTACCAAGACACACACCGGAGTCCCAGAACTGACGGCCAACACCTTCAAATCGCGCTACAACAACCACTCAACAACATTCCGGCATGAGAGATACTCGACCGAGACACACACAGGAGTCCCGGAACTGACGGCCAACACCTTCACACCGCGCTACAACAACCACTCAACAATATTCCGGCATGGGAGATGCTCTACCAAGACATACACCGGACTGACGGCCAACACCTTCAAATCGCGCTAAAACAACCACTCAACAACATTCCGGTATGAGAGATACTCTACCAAGAGTCCAAGACACACACCGGACTGACGGCCAACACCTTCAAATCGTGCTACAACAACCACTCAACAACATTCCGGCATGACAGGTACTCTACCAAGACACGTCCCGGAGTCCCGGAACTGACGGCCAAAACCTTCAAATCGCGCTACAACAACCACTCAACAACATTCCGGTATGAGAGATACTCTACCAAGAGTCCAAGTCACACACCGGACTGACGGCCAACACCTTCAAATCTCGCTACAACAACCACTCAACAATATTCCGGCATGGGAGATACTCTACCAAGACATACACCGGACTGACGGCCAACACCTTCAAATCGCGCTACAACAACTCCTCAACAACATTCCGGCATGAGAGATACTCTACCAAGACACACACTGGAGTCCCGGAACTGACGGCCAACACCTTCAAATCGCGCTACAACAACCACTCGACAACATTCCGGCATGAGAGATACTCGACCGAGACACACACCGGAGTCCCGGAACTGACGGCCAACACCTTCACACCGCGCTACAACAACCACTCAACAATATTCCGGCATGGGAGATGCTCTACCAAGACATACATACACCGGGCTGACGGCCAACACCTTCAAATGGCGCTAAAACAACCACTCAACAACATTCCGGTATGAGAGATACTCTACCAAGAGTCCAAGACACACACCGGACTGACGGCCAACACCTTCAAATCGTGCTACAACAACCACTCAACAACATTCCGGCATGAGAGATGCTCTACCAAGACACACACCGGACTGACGGCCAACACCTTCAAATCTCGCTACAACAACCACTCAACAATATTCCGGCATGGGAGATACTCTACCGAGACATACACCGGACTGACGGCCAACACCTTCAAACCGCGCTACAAAAACCACTCAGCAACATTCCGGCATGAGAGTTACTCTACCAAGACATACACCGGAGTCCCGGGACTGACGGCCAACAACTTCAAATTTGGCTACAACAACCACTAATATTCCGGCATGGGAGATACTCTACCAAGACATACACCGGACTGACGGCCAACACCTTCATATCGCGCTAAAACAACCACTCAACAACATTCCGGTATGAGAGATACTCTACCAAGAGTCCAAGACACACACCGGACTGACGGCCAACACCTTCAAATCGCGCTACAACAACCACTCAACAACATTCCGGCATGAGAGATGCTCGACCAAGACACACACCGGAGTCCCGGAACTGATGGCCAACACCTTCAAATCGCGCTACAACAACCACTAAACAATATTCCGGCATGGGAGATACTCTACCAAGACATACACCGGACTGACGGCCAACACCTTCAAATCGCGCTAAAACAACCACTCAACAACATTCCAGTATGAGAGATAATCTACCAAGAGTCCAAGACACACACCAGACTGACGGCCAACGCCTTCAAATCGTGCTACAACAACCACTCAACAACATTCCGGCATGAGAGGTACTCTACCAAGACACACACCGGAGTCCCGGAACTGACGGCCAACACCTTCAAATCGCGCTACAACAACCACTCAACAACATTCCGGCATGAGAGATACTCGACCAAGACATACACCGGAGTCCCGGAACTGACGGCCAACACCTTCAAAGCGCGCTACAACAACCACTCAACAATATTCCGGCATGGGAGATGCTCAACCAAGACATACACCGGACTGACGGCCAACACCTTCAAATCGCGCTAAAACAACCACTCAACAACATTCCGGTATGAGAGATACTCTACCAAGAGTCCAAGACACACACCGGACTGACGGCCAACACCTTCAAATCTCGCTACAACAACCACTCAACAATATTCCTTAATGGGAGATACTCTACCAAGACATACACCGGACTGACGGCCAACACCTTCAAACCGCGCTACAACAACCACTCAACAACATTCCGGCATGAGAGATACTCTACCAAGACATACACCGGAGCCCCGGGACTGACGGCCAACACCTTCAAATCTCGCTACAACAACCATTCAACAATATTCCGGCATGGGAGATACTCTACCAAGACATACACCGGACTGACGGCCAACGCCTTCAAATCGCGCTACAACAACCACTCAACAACATTCCGGCATGAGAGATATTCTACCAAGACACACACCGGACTGACGGCCAACACCTTCAAATCGCGCTACAACAACCACTCAACAACATTCCGGGATGAGAGATAGGCTACCAAGACACACCGGACTGACGGCCAACACCTTCAAATCGCGCTACAACAACCGCTCAACATTCCGTTATGAGAGATACTCTACCAAGACACACACCGGACCTACGGCCAACACCTTCAAATCGCGCTACAACAACCACTCAACATCATTCCGGTATGAGAG
Organism: Sycon ciliatum; assembly: GCF_964019385.1. Lineage (NCBI taxonomy): Eukaryota > Metazoa > Porifera > Calcarea > Leucosolenida > Sycettidae > Sycon > Sycon ciliatum. The sequence continues at coordinate 63,540,838 of NC_088643.1, forward strand.
ATACTCTACCAAAACAAACACCGGACTGACGGCCAGCACCTTCAAATCGCGCTACAACAACCACTCAACAACATTCCTGCATGAGAGATACTCTACCAAGACACACACCGGACTGACGGCCAGCACCTTGAAATCGCGCAACAACCACTCAACAATATTCCGGCATGAGAGATACTCTACGAAGACACACACCGGACTGACGGTCAGCACCTTCAAATCACGCTACACCAACCACTCAACAATATTCCGGCATGAGAGATACTCGACCGAGACACACACTGGAGTCCCGGAACTGACGGCCAACACCTTCACACCGCGCTACAACAACCACTTAACAATATTCCGGCATGGGAGATACTCTACCAAGACATACACCGGACTGACGGCCAACACCTTTAAATCGCGCTAAACCAACCACTCAGCAACATTCCAGTATGAGAGACTCTACCAAGAGTCCAAGACACACACCGGACTGACGGCCAATACCTTCAAATCGTGCTACAACAACCACTCAACAACATTCCGGCATGAGAGGTACTCTACCAAGACACACCCCGGAGTCCCGGAACTGACGGCGAACACCTTCAAATCGCGCTACAACAACCACTAAACAACATTCCGGTATGAGAGATACTCTACCAAGAGTCCAAGACACACACCGGACTGACGGCCACCATCTTCAAATCTCGCTACAACAACCACTCAACAATATTCCGGCATGGGAGATACTCTACCAAGACATGCACCGGACTGACGGCCAACACCTTCAAACCGCGCTACAAAAACCACTCAGCAACATTCCGGCATGAGAGATACTCTACCAAGACATACACCGGAGTCCCGGGACTGACGGCCAACAACTTCAAATCTGGCTACAACAACCACTCAACAATATTCCGGCATGGGAGATACTCTACCAAGACAAACACCGGATTGACGGCCAACACCTTCAAATCGCGCTACAACAACCACTCAACAACATTCCGGCATGAGAGATACTCTAACAAGACACACACCGGACTGACGGCCAGCACCTTCAAATCGGGCTACAACAACCACTCAACAACATTCCGGGATGAGAGATATTCTACCAAGACACACACCGGACTGACGGCCAACACCTTCAAATCGCGCTACAACAACATTCTGGCATGAGAGATACTCTACCAAGACACACCCCCGAGTCCCGGAACTGACGGCCAACACCTTCAAATCGCGCTACAACAACCACTCAACAACATTCCGGTATTAGAGATACTCTACCAAGAGTCCAAGACACACACCGGACTGACGGCTAACACCTTCAAATCTCGCTACAACAACCACTCAACAATATTCCTTAATGGGAGATACTCTACCAAGACATACACCGGCCTGACGGCCAACACCTTCAAACCGCGCAACAAAAACCACTCAGCAACATTCCGGCATGAGAGATACTCTACCAAGACATACACCGGAGTCCCGGGACTGACGGCCAACAACTTCAAATCTGGCTACAACAACCACTCAACAATATTCCGGCATGGGAGATACTCTACCAAGACATACACCGGACTGACGGCCAACACCTTCAAATCGCGCTACAACAACCACTCAACAACATTCCGGCATGAGAGATACTCTACCAAGACACACACCGGACTGACGGCGAACACCTTCAAATCGCGCTACAACAACCACTCAACAACATTCCGGCATGAGAGATACTCTACCAAGACACACACCGGAGTCCTGGAACTGACGGCTAACACCTTCAAATCGCGCTACAACAACCACTAAACAATATTCCGGCATGGGAGATACTCTACCAAGACATACACCGGACTGACGGCCAACACCTTCAAATCGCGCTAAAACAACCACTCAACAACATTCCGGTATGAGAGATACTCTACCAAGAGTCCAAGACACACACCGGACTGACGGCCAACGCCTTCAAATCGTGCTACAACAACCACTCAACAGCGTTCCGGCATGAGAGGTACTCTACCAAGACACACACCGGAGTCCCGCAACTGACGGCCAACACCTTCAAATCGCGCTACAACAACCACTCAACAATATTCTGGCATGGGAGATACTCTACCAAGACATACACCGGACTGACGGCCAACACCTTCAAATCGCGCTACAACAACCACTCAACAACATTCCGGCATGAGAGATACTCGACCAAGACACACACCGGAGTCCCGGAACTGACGGCCAACACCTTCAAATCGCGCTACAACAACCACTCAACAATATTCCGGCATGGAAGATGCTCTACCAAGACATACACCGGACTGACGGCCAACGCCTTCAAATCGCGCTAAAACAACCACTCAACAACATTCCGGTATGAGAGATACTCTACCAAGAGTCCAAGACACACACCGGACTGACGGCCAACACCTTCAAATCTCGCTACAACAACCACTCAACAATATTCCGGCATGGGAGATACTCTACCAAGACATACACCGGACTGACGGCCAACACCTTCAAACCGCGCTTCAACAACCACTCAACAACATTCCGGCATGAGAGATACTCTACCAAGACATACACCGGAGTCCCGGGACTGACGGCCAACACCTTCAAATCTCGCTACAACAACCATTCAACAATATTCCGGCATGGGAGATACTCTACCAAGACATACACCGGACTGACGGCCAACGCCTTCAAATCGCGCTACAACAACCACTCAACAGCATTCCGGCATGAGAGATAGTCTACCAAGACACACACCGGACTTACGGCCAACACCTTCAAATCGCGCTACAACAACCACTCAACAACATTCCGGGATGAGAGATAGGCTACCAAGACACACCGGACTGACGGCCAACACCTTCAAATCGCGCTACAACAACCACTCAACATTCCGTTATGAGAGATACTCTACCAAGACACACACTGGAAAGACGGCCAACACCTTCAAATCGCGCTACAACAACCACTCAACAACATTCCGGTATGAGAGATACTCTACCAAGACAAACACCGGACTGACGGCCAGCACCTTCAAATCGCGCTACAACAACCACTCAACAACATTCCTGCATGAGAGATACTCTACCAAGACACACACACCGGACTGACGGCCAGCACCTTGAAATCGCGCAACAACCACTCAACAATATTCCGGCATGAGAGATACTCTACCAAGACACACACCGGACTGACGGTCAGCACCTTCAAATCACGCTACACCAACCACTCAACAATATTCCGGCATGAGAGATACTCGACCGAGACACACACTGGAGTCCCGGAACTGACGGCCAACACCTTTACACCGCGCTACAACAACCACTCAACAATATTCCGGCATGGGAGATACTCTACCAAGACATACACCGGACTGATGGCCAACACCTTCAAATCGCGCTAAAACAACCACTCAACAACATTCCGGTATGAGAGATACTCTACCAAGAGTCCAAGACACACACCGGACTGACGGCCAACACCTTCAAATCGTGCTACAACAACCACTCAACAACATTCCGGCATGAGAGGTACTCTACCAAGACACACCCCGGAGTCGCGGAACTGACGGCCAACACCTTCAAATCGCGCTACAACAACCACTCAACAACATTCCGGTATGAGAGATACTCTACCAAGAGTCCAAGACACACACCGGACTGACGGCCACCATCTTCAAATCTCGCTACAACAACTACTCAACAATATTCCGGCATGGGAGATACTCTACCATGACATACACCGGACTGACGGCCAACACCTTCAAACCGCGCTACAAAAACCACTCAGCAACATTCCGGCATGAGAGATACTCTACCAAGACATACACCGGAGTCCCGGGACTGACGGCCAACAACTTCAAATCTGGCTACAACAACCACTCAACAATATTCCGGCATGGGAGATACTCTACCAAGACATACACCGGATTGACGGCCAACACCTTCAAATCGCGCTACAACAACCACTCAACAACATTCCGGCATGAGAGATACTCTAACAAGACACACACCGGACTGACGGCCAGCACCTTCAAATCGGGCTACAACAACCACTCAACAACATTCCGGGATGAGAGATATTCTACCAAGACACACACCGGACTGACGGCCAACACCTTCAAATCGCGCTACAACAACATTCCGGCATGAGAGATACTCTACCAAGACACACACCGGAGTCCCGGAACTGACGGCCAACACCTTCAAATCGCGCTACAATAACCACTCAACAATATTCCGGCATGGGAGATACTCTACCAAGACATACACCGGACTGACGGCCAACACCTTCAAATCGCGCTAAAACAACCACTCAACAACATTCCGGTATGAGAGATACTCTACCAAGAGTCCAAGACACACACCGGACTGACGGCCAACGCCTTCAAATCGCGCTACAACAACCACTCAACAACATTCCGGCATGAGAGATACTCGACCAAGACACACACCGGAGTCCCGGAACTGACGGCCAACACCTTCAAATCGCGCTACAACAACCACTCAACAATATTCCGGCATGGGAGAAGCTCTACCAAGACATGCACCGGACTGACGGCCAACACCTTCAAATCGCGCTAAAACAACCACTCAACAACATTCCGGTATGAGAGATACTCTACCAAGAGTCCAAGACACACACCGGACTGACGGCCAACACCTTCAAATCGTGCTACAACAACCACTCAACAACATTCCGGCATGAGAGGTACTCTACCAAGACACACCCCGGAGTCGCGGAACTGACGGCCAACACCTTCAAATCGCGCTACAACAACCACTCAACAACATTCCGGTATGAGAGATACTCTACCAAGAGTCCAAGACACACACCGGACTGACGGCCACCATCTTCAAATCTCGCTACAACAACTACTCAACAATATTCCGGCATGGGAGATACTCTACCATGACATACACCGGACTGACGGCCAACACCTTCAAACCGCGCTACAAAAACCACTCAGCAACATTCCGGCATGAGAGATACTCTACCAAGACATACACCGGAGTCCCGGGACTGACGGCCAACAACTTCAAATCTGGCTACAACAACCACTCAACAATATTCCGGCATGGGAGATACTCTACCAAGACATACACCGGATTGACGGCCAACACCTTCAAATCGCGCTACAACAACCACTCAACAACATTCCGGCATGAGAGATACTCTAACAAGACACACACCGGACTGACGGCCAGCACCTTCAAATCGGGCTACAACAACCACTCAACAACATTCCGGGATGAGAGATATTCTACCAAGACACACACCGGACTGACGGCCAACACCTTCAAATCGCGCTACAACAACATTCCGGCATGAGAGATACTCTACCAAGACACACACCGGAGTCCCGGAACTGACGGCCAACACCTTCAAATCGCGCTACAATAACCACTCAACAATATTCCGGCATGGGAGATACTCTACCAAGACATACACCGGACTGACGGCCAACACCTTCAAATCGCGCTAAAACAACCACTCAACAACATTCCGGTATGAGAGATACTCTACCAAGAGTCCAAGACACACACCGGACTGACGGCCAACGCCTTCAAATCGCGCTACAACAACCACTCAACAACATTCCGGCATGAGAGATACTCGACCAAGACACACACCGGAGTCCCGGAACTGACGGCCAACACCTTCAAATCGCGCTACAACAACCACTCAACAATATTCCGGCATGGGAGAAGCTCTACCAAGACATACACCGGACTGACGGCCAACACCTTCAAATCGCGCTAAAACAACCACTCAACAACATTCCGGTATGAGAGATACTCTACCAAGAGTCCAAGACACACACCGGACTGACGGCCAACACCTTCAAATCTCGCTACAACAACCATTCAACAATATTCCGGCATGGGAGATACTCTACCAAGACATACACCGGACTGACGGCCAACGCCTTCAAATCGCGCTACAACAACCACTCAACAGCATTCCGGCATGAGAGATAGTCTACCAAGACACACGCCGGACTTACGGCCAACACCTTCAAATCGCGCTACAACAACCACTCAACAACATTCCGGGATGAGAGATAGGCTACCAAGACACACCGGACTGACGGCCAACACCTTCAAATCGCGCTACAACAACCACTCAACATTCCGTTATGAGAGATACTCTACCAAGACACACACTGGAAAGACGGCCAACACCTTCAAATCGCGCTACAACAACCACTCAACAACATTCCGGTATGAGAGATACTCTACCAAGACAAACACCGGACTGACGGCCAGCACCTTCAAATCGCGCTACAACAACCACTCAACAACATTCCTGCATGAGAGATACTCTACCAAGACACACACACCGGACTGACGGCCAGCACCTTGAAATCGCGCAACAACCACTCAACAATATTCCGGCATGAGAGATACTCTACCAAGACACACACCGGACTGACGGTCAGCACCTTCAAATCACGCTACACCAACCACTCAACAATATTCCGGCATGAGAGATACTCGACCGAGACACACACTGGAGTCCCGGAACTGACGGCCAACACCTTTACACCGCGCTACAACAACCACTCAACAAAATTCCGGCATGGGAGATACTCTACCAAGACATACACCGGACTGATGGCCAACACCTTCAAATCGCGCTAAAACAACCACTCAACAACATTCCGGTATGAGAGATACTCTACCAAGAGTCCAAGACACACACCGGACTGACGGCCAACACCTTCAAATCGTGCTACAACAACCACTCAACAACATTCCGGCATGAGAGGTACTCTACCAAGACACACCCCGGAGTCCCGGAACTGACGGCCAACACCTTCAAATCGCGCTACAACAACCACTCAACAACATTCCGGTATGAGAGATACTCTACCAAGAGTCCAAGACACACACCGGACTGACGGCCACCATCTTCAAATCTCGCTACAAAAACTACTCAACAATATTCCGGCATGGGAGATACTCTACCATGACATACACCGGACTGACGGCCAACACCTTCAAACCGCGCTACAAAAACCACTCAGCAACATTCCGGCATGAGAGATACTCTACCAAGACATACACCGGAGTCCCGGGACTGACGGCCAACAACTTCAAATCTGGCTACAACAACCACTCAACAATATTCCGGCATGGGAGATACTCTACCAAGACATACACCGGATTGACGGCCAACACCTTCAAATCGCGCTACAACAACCACTCAACAACATTCCGGCATGAGAGATACTCTAACAAGACACACACCGGACTGACGGCCAGCACCTTCAAATCGGGCTACAACAACCACTCAACAACATTCCGGGATGAGAGATATTCTACCAAGACACACACCGGACTGACGGCCAACACCTTCAAATCGCGCTACAACAACATTCCGGCATGAGAGATACTCTACCAAGACACACACCGGAGTCCCGGAACTGACGGCCAACACCTTCAAATCGCGCTACAATAACCACTCAACAATATTCCGGCATGGGAGATACTCTACCAAGACATACACCGGACTGACGGCCAACACCTTCAAATCGCGCTAAAACAACCACTCAACAACATTCCGGTATGAGAGATACTCTACCAAGAGTCCAAGACACACACCGGACTGACGGCCAACGCCTTCAAATCTCGCTACAACAACCACTCAACAACATTCCGGCATGAGAGGTACTCTACCAAGACACACACCGGAGTCCCGGAACTGACGGCCAACACCTTCAAATCGCGCTACAACAACCACTCAACAATATTCCGGCATGGGAGATACTCTACCAAGACATACACCGATCTGACGGCCAACACCTTCAAATCGCGCTACAACAACCACTCAACAACATTCCGGCATGAGAGATACTCGACCAAGACACACACCGGAGTCCCGGAACTGACGGCCAACACCTTCAAATCGCGCTACAACAACCACTCAACAATATTCCGGCATGGGAGAAGCTCTACCAAGACATACACCGGACTGACGGCCAACACCTTCAAATCGCGCTAAAACAACCACTCAACAACATTCCGGTATGAGAGATACTCTACCAAGAGTCCAAGACACACACCGGACTGACGGCCAACACCTTCAAATCTCGCTACAACAACCACTCAACAATATTCCGGCATGGGAGATACTCTACCAAGACATACACCGGACTGACGGCCAACACCTTCAAACCACGCTACAACAACCACTCAACAACATTCCGGCATGAGAGATTCTCTACCAAGACACACACGGGACTGACGGCCAGCACCTTCAAATCTCGCTACAACAACCACTCAACAACATTCCGGCATGAGAGATACTGGACCAAGACACACACCGGACTGACGGCCAGCACCTTCAAATCGCGCTACAACAACCACTCAACAACATTCCGGCATGAGAAATACTCGACCAAGACACACACTGGACTGACGGCCAACACCTTCAAATCGCGCTACAACAACCACTCAACAACATTCCGGCATGAGCCCTGAATGCAAGTAAAACCACAGGGTGCAGTACCCGCTAGAGTACTGAGAAAATGTGCCGACTCTCTGGCCCTGCCTCTATCCAAGCTGTTTTCCCTGTGCTTCTGCAGTGGTCATCAACCTGCCATGTGGAAAGTTGCCAACGTCGTACCGGTACACAAGAAAGGCCCCATGAAACTACCGACCGATATCACTACTGCCCATTATGTCTAAGTGTATGGAGTCCATTGTCCATTGTGAACCGCAGCCTGTCCAACAGGTCGCGGGCAGACGGCCACGGAAGGCGGCCTAAGAGTAAGAGTAAGACAGCACGAGCCCCACTGTTCTGCAGGACCTGTACTGTAGACGCGAAAGGTACCTTCTTTGCAGTGAGCTAGAGTACGCGTTTGAGGCATACAGCAGGTCAGACATGATCAGCGATCTAAAGTAGGTCATGCGTGACTGGTGATTCAGGCAGCGGCGCATTCGCCAGAGTGCTTCGATCTTCTGCGACACGCGTGTAAAACATTTGGCAATGTGGGCGTGCCAGGACATGCCGGAATCGATTGTGGCGCCAAGATAACGAGGACTTAGCGCACTAGGCAGTGAAGTGGCATGGCAGACGACCTGTAGATCAGCTGTGTGCTGACGGCCGGTAGGAATTGGCACTATATGTTCTTGGCTCTTGCCAGCATTGAGGATCAGGCCTCGATCCTTCAGCCAGTCTGCAAGGATTGAAACCGAAGCAGATAAGACATCGGATACCTCCTGTGCTGTTCGCCGGCTGCACGCGAGCGCAATGTCGTCCGCGAATTGAACTGACTCGGACTGGCCAACTACAGAGGGGACCTCGCGGGTGTAAAGGCTGAACAGAATGGGGCCCAGCACCGAACCTTGGGGGACACCACTCGTGCAAGCTGATATAGAGCTAGTCCGCGACCCAAGACAGACACGTTGAGTGCAACCGGATAGGTAGCTGGCGAACCAGTCCAAGGCAGTACCGGACACCCCAACACTGTGGAGATCCTGCAATAGCTTGACATGTTGGACTTTATCGAAGGCTTTGGACATGTCTAGACTAATGCGTCTTCGACAGAGTGGCCACGCCTGAATGCAAACTGGGTTGTTGTTTTTTGTTTGTTTGTTTATTTACGGATTCTCCAGAGGTAAATGGATATCTATCATGGGAGTCTCACCAAACCAATAAAATAATGAAAATACAATTATTAAGTATGGTGTGCAAAAAACTCAAAAATCTGAGATTTTCCAAGTCAAAGGAGAGGAAGAACAATAGGTTGAGAACCAGGGGTGCTAATAGAACACTGGAAAGGCACTATTTTTATTTTATTTATTTATTTATTTCTGCACCTCGTGGCATGTCAAGACAGCCAATTGAATTGAAGAGAGGGTGAGACCAACCACGGAAGAAGAGAAAAAAGAAAATGAAGAGCACGTACACAGAGTGGGAAGGGATTAACAACTTACAAAGCAATGGGATGCTCAGCGAGCTATGCAGCGGAAGTGGTGACTGTGATTTTGTTTACTGGGAGATACTGAAGTGCTGTCTGACGAGGGTACGACATTTGGGCATATCTGGACGCTACACGAGAGCAAAGGATCCGCCAAAGTTCGTCATGTGCCCAGTGTTGCCGTGGAAGCACCAATCACACTCAAAATAATGATTGAAAACAGGCACACGACAACACACGTCATATGACGAAAATTGTAAAAATAAATTTTTAGGATTGTCGGATCCGTGTAAACGGCCGAAAACGAAACAAACGTGACGGAAAACGAGGCCAGCACACCGTTTCGACTGTTTAGTGTTTACACACCCAAATTTATCCGGCAGAACATTTCCGTTTTCAAATTCTTCCACCTTGGCCAGCGTTTTGGTTTTCTTCCGTTTTGGTGTACAACTTTTACGTTTTGCTCCGCGTACCGTGTAAATGAACCATGGATCCGAAAGGATTTTCGCCCCCCAGCGTTGTCGTGTAAACGCAGCCAGCGTACTCGGTACTCCTTTCTGCAAGCTTATTCGAATTTGCCAGGTTCCTGTTTCGATAGCATAATCTCCATGCTTGACCGTTTTCCTTGTCGGCTGACCGAAAACTTTCCCATGTGCTTCCAAAGAATTGATTAACGCTCCATCGTGTAAATGCAAGGGACAGCCGAACAAGGACACCACAGTGACTTGGCTGCCTCCAACAATAACATGCACATCCTTACCGGCGATCCGGACTCCACTTGCCACGATCCTATCTCTCACAGCTGGGCAGGACAACGTTGCCACACACCAACCTGGCTTTCCGTGTAAGTCCACCGGGAGCAACTCCTCTGGCTTCACTCCATTCTTGGATAGTTCCTCAATGAAGAAAACGTGGTCCTTGGGCCACTCTGGATCCTTGGGGAAGAGAACAGATGCTGCTGAGCCAGGAGCTACAAATTTGCTCCCGCCCGCCATCGTACCCCAAAATTCACCGTTGTTGATAACGATGCTGTTATGTCCAGGAAGGTGATGAGCTCCTTCTGAACCAACTTCCCTAGGAGCTTGGAGAGTATGCGTAGAAGGGATAGAGGGCGGAAGTTAGTTGGCAGCGATGGATCACCAGATTTGTGCAGTGGGATGACATTAGCTAGCTTGAACGCTGAGGACACATTGCCGCACGACAGCAAGGCATTGAACAGGCCAGTGACAGACGGCGCCAAGACGTCAGAGCAGAGTTTGAGGACTGCCCCTGGTATGTAATCTTTCTTGCTGTGTTACCTTCTCATAAACCAATGCTTTGACCAAACTGCATTATTATGTTGATAGCTAGCTCTGAAGTTTGTGGGGATTATTTACAAGTTACTTTGGAAGAATACCACTCAAAACGTTCCTGGGGTCCAAAAGGACCCCAATATACTGGGAACGTAGGAAAAGGTCAACATGGAATGAGGGATTATGGCTGTAGTAGTGTAGAAGACCATTTTCTTGTAGGGCCTCATACTTCAGTGGATGTCATCATGTATTCGGTGACCATGGAGATAAGTACCAAAACTATCGCAATTGTTGCACTTCCCTGTGGTCTATGTTACTGGGGTCCATTTGGATCCCGCCCATATTTTCCGTAATAAAAGTGAAATCCATCATGAACCTCTAACCCAGACTATTTATTTATCTCCGTTATTGTGGTGTTGAGGAATACATAAAGTTTCAGGGATATGTGATGCAGCAAAGTAAAAATATTTCAAAAATCATATCCCTGGGGTCCGTTTGGACCCCACAACCCGGAATGAGGGTTATAATTATTATGCTTTTCCAGGCACACACATCACCATGGATACAAACTTACAGAGACGCCGGTAGCTCCGTTTCCAGCGCGACAAACACCTCGTGAACACCAGATAGCAGTGTGAGTCAGTGTCGCTCCTGGACGGTGAGAACTGAACAGACGTCTAGGATCCTCGGTCATTCACAACGCTGTCACCTCCAAACCAGCTAGTCGCAAGCCCGCGCTGGGCACAACAGTACGAAATAGTGGTAGCGACTTGGGCGTTGATTTGATAGGAATGGATTTGCTGCCCACACTGGAGCTCGCGCTATTCCGCCTACTTGACTTGACACTTGACTGACTCACGACTGCCATCCAGAAAGTCCATCGAACCTTCGACACGGCAAACCTGCAAGAAGCACCACTCCCTGTTCAATACACAGTGTTTTGGGGTGTTCACCCCTCATCAGTCGAGCTTGAGTAGTTGAGTAGGCTGAGGAAGATTGTGTCTGAAGAGCACCACTTACATGTACATGTACATAGTGCTCTCCAGGCACAAACATCACCATGGATACAAACTTACAGAGACGCTCCGTTTCCAGCGCGACAAACACCTCGTGAAGTAGACAATCATAGAGTTCTGGCAGGACTTTATGGCTGAATCAAGGCCGAGTGCATACGGCCAAGGGCGCAGGCCAAGGCGCGTAGCGCCGAGGCCTGCGCCCGCGGCCGTGCGCACGAGGCCTTGATGAAGGCGGAAAGTCCTGCCAGAACTCTATGATCCTGTTTCAGGTTTCCACTTACATCCTTCATCTGATGTAAGCGAAAATTGATAAGATCATCGCGTGTCAGCAAAGGAGTGATAGTGTAGCCACCACGTCCCTGACCAACCATACCTACTTGTTCTTGAGCATTGAGCAAAGAAAAAAGGCAACAGGTCTAGCCACCACGTCCCCAACCTCCACCCGGCTATGTGGTATCGCGCTAATAGTTATACCGTCTACGCGGCTCAAAGGATGTAAGTGGAAACCTGAAACACGATCATAGAGTTCTGGCAGGACTTTCCGCCTTCATCAAGGCCTCGTGCGCACGGCCGCGGGCGCAGGCCTCGGCGCTACGCGCCTTGGCCTGCGCCCTTGGCCGTATGCACTCGGCCTTGATTCAGCCATAAAGTCCTGCCAGAACTCTATGATTGTCTACATCAATGAACAGAACTGGGCATGAGGTCATGTCTACAGGCACGCCCAATCTACATGATTGTAGACCTGGTTTCAACCATGTACTTACCCGGTACTCTACTCTCCTCCAAAGCCAAGGACGCAAGGAAGCAAGGTCCTGAGATGAACTGAGATGGCAACGGAAAACTGACGCAGACCCCTGCACTGTAGTGTAGAGCTAGGCTGACAGCGTGCGGGCCTTTATCGGCTCATCAAGGCCACCGCGGGAACGTCGCTCATTGGCTACAACCATGGAAACGGCACTGTAAAACCTGAACACTAGATAGCAGCGCAAGGCAGTGTCGTTCCTGGACTGTGAGACAGACGTCGAGGCCCCTCGGTCATTCACAACGCTGTCACCTCCAAACCAACTAGTCGCAAGCCCGCGCTGGGCACAACAGTACGAAATAGTGGCAGCGACTTCGGGGATGATTTTTTAGGAATGGGTTTGTTGTAGCCATTGGCGGACTATGCTCGGCCAATCGTCAAATTATGCTTTTGATTATGCCACAACTATGCCAACAAATATGCGGAATTATGCTGAATTATGCTCGGTTCCACTATGTATTCACGCTGTACATAGAGGATTGAGAAACCACGCATACACACACGGCCATGCCCTAAGCATAAAATTTAATGTTGTCTAAACCGAAAGATTATGCCGACCTTACACGTTGGAACCCGTATATTATGCCGGAGCATAATTTTTTTGACGAAATCCCAAGATTATGCCAAATATTATGCCGGCATAATCCGCCAAGGGCTATGACAAGGAGTCGCAACTGGGGTATTTAAAAAAATAACATCTGCAGGCTTTCTGACAAAGCTGTATTATGCCCCTAAGCATATTTTTTGTCTAAACCGAAAGATTATGCCGACCTTACACGTTGGAATCCGTATAATATATTATGCCAGAGCATAATGTTTTGACGAAATCCCAAGATTATGCCAAATATTATGCCGGCATAATCCGCCGAGGGCTAGTTTGTTGCCCACATGCTGGAGCTCGCGCTATTCCGCCTACTTGACTTAACACTTGACTGACTCACGACTGTCATCCAGAGACGAGAAGTCCATCGAACCTCCGACTCGGCAAACCTGCAAGGAAGCACCACCCCTGCTAAATACAGAGTGTTTAGGGGTATTCATCCCTCAAATATTGAGCTTGAGTGGGCTGAGGAAGATTGTGCCTGGAGAGCACCACTTATACCTGCAAGTAGTGCTGTCCAGGCACAAACATCACCAGGGATACAAACTTACAGAGACGCTCCGTTTCCAGCGCGACAAACACCTCGTGAACACCAGATAGCAGCGTGAGTCAGTGTCGCCCCTGGGCGGTGAGAACAAACGTCGAAGACCACTGTTTCGTACTGTTGTGCCCAGCGCGAGCTTGCTACTAGCTGCATGTTTTGGAATTGGAGGTGACAGCGATGTGAATGACCCAGGGCGAGAGTCCTCGACGTCTGTTCTCTTCTCACCGTCCAGGAGCGACACTGACTCACGCTGCTATCTGGTGTTCACGAGGTGTTTGTCGCGCTGGAAACGGAGCGTCTCTGTAAGTTTGTATCCCTGGTGATGTTTGTGCCTGGAGAGCACTATATAAGTGGTGCTCTTCAGGCACAATCTTCCTCAGCCTACTCACGCTCAACTGATGAGGGACGAATGCCCCGAAACACTGTGTATTGAACAGGGAGTGGTTCCCATCTTCCAACCCGGCAAATATTTAGATTTTGATGAAAACGATTCAAAGCCTCTCAATTATTTTGTAATACTTTAAGTATAAATATAAGAATAATAATACAAAGGAAGTAGTGGTTGCGACATCAGATTGTTTCAGCGAAAGCTCCTCATGTTTGTATTCCGTTGCCTGCACTCTCTGTCAAGTCACTTGTTCTCGTCTTTCTTCACCCCAACCGCACCTTCTCAAGATCATGACCGAAGGGCCACTCGCGGACAGGTGAAATGGCTCTTACGTGTCCCCTTTCTTCCGGGTCCTGCTGGACGGTCCTCCATCCGTTTCCAAGGTGCCATTCTCTGGAATAAGCTGCCGGCTGACGTTAGATGTGTATCACAAAAGGATGAATTCAAGAGCACCATCTGACACTGTATTGAGTCGCTGGTCCCTACCTCTTTGTGTCTTAGCCTCTAGAACCGCTAGTTCTTCAGTTCCATATTTTTCTGCACGATTGCCTGGTTGGTAAGTTCTCACCTCTTCTCTGCACTATTGCCTAACAGGTATGCTCTATGTATGTGCACCATTACCTTCCGGAACGCTGCATTTTTGTTTCTCGCATCCTTTCTGGACATTTACCTCCGCTTTATCTGTAATCGTCAGGGAAATCTCGCATAACAACAACATGTAAACTATCGTAATCCAACATTATTCATTTTTCTCATATCTTTCTCATACATATTCATATCGCAGATTTCTCGTTTTGGTAGGAATCGGAGAATCCTTTCTTCGGTGAGAAGGCCGTATTGCCTGTGCCCTGAGCGAATTGAAATAAAAGAATACAACAACAACAACTTCGGCGACGACTTGTAAGAAAGGGTTTGCTTCCCACACCGGAGCTCGCGCTATTCCGCCGACTTTACTTGACACTTGACTGACTCACGACTGCCATCCAGAGCACACGAGAAGTCCATCGAACCTTGGACTCGGCAAACCTGCAAGAAAGCACCACTCCCTGCTCAATACACAGTGTTTCGGAATTCACCCCTCATCAGTTGAGCTTGAGTAGGCTGAGGCAGATTGTGCCTGAAGAGCACCACTTATATAGTGCTCTCCAGGCACAAACATCACCAGGGATACACACTTACAGAGACGCTCCGTTTCCAGCGCGACAAACACCTCGTGAACACCAGATAGCAGCATGAGTCAGTGTCGCTCCTGGACGGTGAGACAGACGTCGAGGACCCTCGGTCATTCGCAACGCTGTCACCTCCAAACCAACTAGTCGCAAGCCCGCGCTGGGCACAACAGTACGAAGTAGTGGTTGCGACTTCGGCGATGACTTGTAAGAAAGGGTTTGCTCCCCACACCGGAGCTCGCGCTATTCCGCCGACTTTACTTGACACTTGACTGACTCACGACTGCCATCCAGAGCACACGAGAAGTCCATCGAACCTTCGACTCGGCAAACCTGCAAGAAAGCACCACTCCCTGCTCAATACACAGTGTTTCGGGGAATTCACCCCTCATCAGTTGAGCTTGAGTAGGCTGAGGAAGATTGTGCCTGAAGAGCACCACTTATATCTCACGTTAACGCCGAGACCATAGGTCGGTGTTGTGGGCTTGCCTCACCAGCACAGGCTTGCTTTGCAGCCCCTACTCTCCCTGCTGTTTTGTCATTGTATACTCTGTTGTCTTCTCCCCTTCTGACGAGTAGGTTGTGTACTTAGTAAAAAATAGGTTGTGTACTTAGTAAAAAATATATATATATATATATATTGCAGAGCTCACTGACTTGTCAGTTTGAGCACTCTGGCAGGGTACGTTCGGGCCTGATTGGAAATTTTTATTTCCATTGCTATCAGGTTCGGCCTCATTTTCTCTGTGCTGCGCTGATGAGTTCAAAAAGAACGAAACAGCATGCTGTCCGCAGATTGAGTATATATATATATATATACTCAATCTGCGTATATATATATATATATATTAACTGGTTTGAGGGAAAGAGACAAACGGGAAAAGTCTGAAGAAAAAATTGACTGTCACCACCAGGACTCGAACCAGGGACCCTCGCTTGTAGCCAGCGATGCTCTAACCACTGAGCTATGGTGTAGTCGTCATCCCAGCAGAGACCGTTCAACGTTTTCTTCAGACTTCGTAACTCACACTTCCTGTGAATCCACACAGGCGGGTGGGACGCAGCCCTCACTGTAACCCACACACTTCACGTACAAACTAGCACGCGGGGAGCCCCAAGTCATAAAATATTAACTGGTTTGAGGGAAAGAGACAAACGGGAAAAGTCTGAAGAAAAAATTGACTGTCACCACCAGGACTCGAACCAGGGACCCTCGCTTGTAGCCAGCGATGCTCTAACCACTGAGCTATGGTGTAGTCGTCATCCCAGCAGAGACCGTTCAACGTTTTCTTCAGACTTCGTAACTCACACTTCCTGTGAATCCACACAGGCGGGTGGGACGCAGCCCTCACTGTAACCCACACACTTCACGTACAAACTAGCACGCGGGGAGCCCCAAGTCATAAAATATTAACTGGTTTGAGGGAAAGAGACAAACGGGAAAAGTCTGAAGAAAAAATTGACTGTCACCACCAGGACTCGAACCAGGGACCCTCGCTTGTAGCCAGCGATGCTCTAACCACTGAGCTATGGTGTAGTCGTCATCCCAGCAGAGACCGTTCAACGTTTTCTTCAGACTTCGTAACTCACACTTCCTGTGAATCCACACAGGCGGGTGGGACGCAGCCCTCACTGTAACCCACACACTTCACGTACAAACTAGCACGCGGGGAGCCCCAAGTCATAAAATATTAACTGGTTTGAGGGAAAGAGACAAACGGGAAAAGTCTGAAGAAAAAATTGACTGTCACCACCAGGACTCGAACCAGGGACCCTCGCTTGTAGCCAGCGATGCTCTAACCACTGAGCTATGGTGTAGTCGTCATCCCAGCAGAGACCGTTCAACGTTTTCTTCAGACTTCGTAACTCACACTTCCTGTGAATCCACACAGGCGGGTGGGACGCAGCCCTCTATATATATATATATATATAGTGCTCTCCAGGCACAAACATCACCAGGGATACAAACTTACAGAGACGCTCCGTTTCCAGCGCGACAAACACCTCGTGAACACCAGATAGCAGCATGAGTCAGTGTCGCTCCTGGACTGTGAGACAGACGTCGAGGACCCTCGGTCATTCGCAACGCTGTCACCTCCAAACCAACGAGTCGCAAGCCCGCGCTGGGCACAACAGTACGAAGTAGTGGTTGCGACTTCGGCGATGACTTGTAAGAAAGGGTTTGCTCCCCACACCGGAGCTCGCGCTATTCCGCCGACTTTACTTGACACTTGACTTTTTTTTTATTTATTTATTTTTTTACTAGAGCCACGTAAACCCGTCATGTGTGAGCCATGAATAAGGGGAGTGGTGGCGTGGTCTGGGATGCTCTGCCGACCTTGGGTCTCGGCTTCATCACAACCAGGCGCGCCAATAGCAGAGAGAGAAAGAGAGAGAAACTTAGACAGAAAGAGAGAGATATAGAGAAAGAGAGAGAGTGAGAGAGAGAGAGAGAGAGAGAGAGAGAGAGAGAAGAGAGAGAGAGAGAGAGAGAGAGAGAGAGAGAGAGAGAGAGAGAGAGAGAGAGAGAGAGAGAGAGAGAGAGAGAGAGAGAGAGAGAGAGAGAGAGAGAGAGAGAGAGAGAGAGAGAGAGAGAGAGAGAGGAGAGAGAGGAGAGAGAGGAGAGAGAGAGAGAGAGAGAGAGAGAGAGAGAGAGAGAGAGAGAGAGAGAGAGATAGAGAGAGATAGAGAGAGAAAGAGCGGGGAGGGTTGGGGAGCAAGAGAACTAAATAAGAGAACTAAAAAAGTATTTAAAAAAATGAGAGAGAGAGAGAGAGAGAGAGAGAGAGAGAGAGAGAGAGAGAGAGAGAGAGAGAGAGAGAGAGAGAGAGAGAGAGAGAGAGAGAGAGAGAGAGAGAGAGAGAGAGAGAGAGAGAGAGAGAGAGGGAGAGACTGACTCACGACTGCCATCCAGAGCACACGAGAAGTCCATCGAACCTTGGACTCGGCAAACCTGCAAGAAAGCACCACTCCCTGCTCAATACACAGTGTTTCGGCGAATTCACCCCTCATCAGGTGAGCTTGAGCAGGCTGAGGAAGATTGTGCCTGAAGAGCACCACTTATACAGTCAACTTTGCGAATAACGACATTTGGCGGGGCATCAGAAAAGTGTCCTTATTCGCGAAGTGTCCTTATACCTGAAGTCCCATTTGAATGTATGTGAGCCCATATTTTGTATAGTATGATATGGCATAATGCATATCAAAATTTATTATTATTATGAAATGACCCAAAGGCAATGTGCCTATCGAGGGGTTCATTTGATTGAAAGAACAGTAGATGTAGATGTATGTACAAAGAGAAGTAGGGATTGATGAGGAGAGAAATGGGGAAAATCAACTGCAAGGTGGCGGAATTCCGTTGATTGCATAAGCATAGTCAGCTGTAAATTTCCTGAGGGCAGCTTTGAACTTATAGAATGAAGCCCTTTTCATGCTCTATGCCAATGTGTACTTTATTTTCATATTACAATTGAAAGGAACAGTCAATATGGAAGGGAAATAGATTGAAAAATTAGCCTTTTGGAGCCATCAACAGGGACATGTACATGTACATGTGCATGTAGATGTACATGTATGATGATTAGTGTACAAATTACAATCATGTACAACTACATGTAGCTGTGCTGATCACTCCAACTGCTGTATTTAGAAGCGAAATAAAAAAATTAAATAAAAAGCCCCCCCCCCCCCTTGGCTGCATCTTCTTGCATGTGTGCCTTTATCCATCGCCATGGGTTCTGGTGCTTCTGCATGACAGGTACTTGAAATAGCTGTCAAAAGCCCAGAAAGTCGTTATTCAAGCAGTGAATATGACCTCGGGGCAATAAACCATGTCGTTATTCCCGAATTGTCCTTATTCAGATAGTCGTTATATCCGAAGTTAAATGTATACAGTTAAATGGGACTTTGCTCTGGGCATAGAAATTCTGTCGTTATTCGCGAATTGTCGTTATATCCGCAGTCGTTATTAGCGAAGTTGACTGTATATAGTGCTCTCCAGGCACAAACATCACCAGGGATACAAACTTAGAGAGACGCTCCGTTTCCAGCGCGACAAACACCTCGTGAACACCAGATAGCAGCATGAGTCAGTGTCGCTCCTGGACTGTGAGACAGACGTCGAGGCCCCTCGCCTCGGTCATTCGCAACGCTGTCACCTCCAAACCAACTAGTACGAGGTGATTCGTAATTTTTTAACATTGAGTCATTTCTTAACAAATCGGTAAAATATCTCATTGCAAGCACCTGCAAAAAGTCACTTCAAATTTCTTTTTGCCATTGCCATTGCCAATGTTCTGTCAAGTTCGCCTCCAAAATTGAGACTGATATTCCTTCAGGAAGTGACATTGCAAGAGCTTTCAGTCTGCATGTGCGCGATGTTTACGGTAAAATAGAGTATAAGAGAGTCATAGCCGCTGGTTTCAACCTCGAGTGACAACATATTTAGCTGAATAGGAAGCATATGATAGTTACATACTGGAAACGACGCCTGGGAAGGAGGAATGTCGGTGTGTTGGCCCTAGTAATGGCCAAACATTGGCAATCACTGAATTTGTTAACAGATGTTGATCACAATTACACATGAAATCAGGGTGATACACCTGTTGCTATGTAAGCTTGAATGGCTTGTATTTGGATGAACATGATCTTGATCCAGTCTTGCTGGACCATCTTGGAGACGTAGGGTCTCCTTCTATTGAAAACTGACTTGAAATTGTGCTGCTAAGGCCTATTTTACCATGATGTTAAGAAATGACCACAACAAATAATATGCGGAAAAATTGCCATTTTTCAACTGCCACCTGCTTCCCAACACCAAGGATTATGTGAATGAGAATCCCAACATTGCAATCCAAGGACATCAGTATTACATTTTTAGAGGACGAAATGGAAAGATTCACACCTCGAACCCTACGGAAGGCTATTTTACTTTCGTGTTAAATAATGACGAATCACCTCGTAGTCGCAAGCCCGCGCTGGGCACAACAGTACGAAGTAGTGGTTGCGACTTCGGCGATGACTTGTAAGAAAGGGTTTGCTCCCCACACCGGAGCTCGCGCTATTCCGCCGACTTCACTTGACACTTGACTGACTCACGACTGCCATCCAGAGCACACGAGAAGTCCATTGAACCTTCGACTCGGCCGGCAAACCTGCAAGAAAGCACCACTCCCTGCTGAATACCCAGTGTTTCGGGGAATTCACCCCTCATCAGTTGAGCACTATATAAGTGGTGCTCTTCAGGCACAATCTTCCTCAGCCTACTCAAGCTCAACTGATGAGGGGTGAATTCCCCGAAACACTGTGTTTTGAGCAGGGAGTGGTGCTTTCTTGCAGGTTTGCCGAGTCCAAGGTTCGATGGACTTCTCGTGTGCTCTGGATGGCAGTCGTGAGTCAGTCAAGTGTCAAGTAAAGTCGGTGGAATAGCGCGAGCTCCGGTATGGGGAGCAAACCCTTTCTTAATAATAATACATGTTACAAAAATGTATTATCTACGCATGCATCTACGCAAGAGTCACCACCAGCCAATTAGGACATGTGTCAAAGTATTGAACGTTTTCGTTCCCTTCTTGTCAAAATACTACAGGGAACGATGGAAATAAGCTAAAAGACTACAACTATAAGGAAAAGAAGTTCAGTTAATAAATCACTCCAATTATGTGTAGAAGTGACACGAAAAAATAGATGTGAAGAATCAAGAAAACAGCATGCAAATCCAATAAGTGACAAAAACGTAGTGACAAGAAAAAGAGAGAAATATCAAGAGATCAAGGGATCTATTTTGCACCTTCACGACGAACAGTGCCAAACAACTGCAAAGACAACACATTCTCCTTCTGAACACAAAGCTCAGGGTCTAACTTACGTATGTACAAAGCCTCCAACACGGCAAGATGTAACAAAGACCTACCACGCGACAAAACAGAGAATACATCATCGGAATACCACTCACGACAACTAGCACTGCCCGACAGGTGACACTTGATTGCCAAGGTACCGTTTCCCTGACCCGACGACTTGGCCGTTGTCACCTCCGATCCTGCAGCTTGCGAATCTCTCCCATTACGCCCTGCGTCCCTGCAATTCCGATTGCCTCGGTCGAGATCAGTGTGCTGCTCCACGTCCAGTCTGTCCTGCTTCCGTGGTCTACCTCGTTTCTTCACATTAACCGTTGTTGTCACTTCCCGTATTGGTTCTTTTGATTCGTCATCAATTCGTCTCCTCAATTGGCTTCTGGTGACTCGAAATAGATCCCTTGATCTCTTGATATTTCTCTCTTTTTCTTGTCACTACGTTTTTGTCACTTATTGGATTTGCATGCTGTTTTCTTGATTCTTCACATCTATTTTTTCGTGTCACTTCTACACATAATTGGAGTGATATATTTCTGAACTTCTTTTCCTTATAGTTGTAGTTCTTTAGCTTATTTCCATCGTTCCCTGTAGTATTTTGACAAGAAGGGAACGAAAACGTTCAATACTTTGACACATGTCCTAATTGGCTGGTGGTGACTCTTGCGTAGATGCATGCGTAGATAATACATTTTTTGTAATATTTTCTGCCTCCTTCCTACTTTCAAATAATACATGTAATAATATTATAATATACTTTCACACAAAACAAGCTCAAAACAAGCTCAAAACAAGCTCGGTGCAGCACTAATCACGGCAGGGGAACCCGACCCTCCACCATTGCCAACTCACGAAGCATGTGAACTGGACGGTGACGGACCGACCGAGTACCCCGGACACACAATACAGCGGAACAGGGAGTGGTGCTTTTCTTGCTGGTTTGCCGAGTTGAAGGTTCGATGGACTTCTAGTGTGCTCTGGATGGCAGTCGTGAGTCCGTCAAGTGTCAAGTCGGCGGAATAGCGCGAGCTCCAGTGTGGGCAGCAAACCCATTCCTATCATATCATGCATCACACTCTCATGGAAATTTCTCTTATAGTATTGTTATAAGATTGCATGCTTCACACTCTCATGTAATACCTCTTTCCTTTCATCGTCTTTTTGTGAGAGCTTGGACAATCCACTTGTCCAGGCAAGAAGGCAGCAATGCCTCTTCATTCTGGCGAAGTAAAATAAAACATACCAACCAACCAACCAACATCATTGCCGAAGTCGCTACCACTATTTTGTACTTTTGTGCCCAGCGCAGTAGGGGTGTGCGGATGATGCTCGAAAAGGTGGCAGATTCTGCTCGAAAAGCAGTTAAATTGGCGCCATACAAACCTTATGGCGGGCAATTCCTCGAATTCTGCTCCATTTCTTTATCCACATGCCAAACATGCATGAAACTAACCAGAAAAAGTACCGAATTCTGCTAATTATTTTTCTGCCGGCATTATCCGCATATGCCTACAGCGTGGGTTTGCGACTGGCTGGTTTGAATTTGACAGCGTTGTGAATGACCGAGGGCGAGAGTCCTCGAAGTCTGTTCTCACCGTCCAGGAGCGACACTGACTCACGCTGCAATCTGGTGTTCACGAGGTGTTTGTCGCACTGGAAACGGAGTGTCTCTGTAAGTAGTTTGTATCACTGGTGACGTTTTTAAATTAATTAATTAATTTTTTTACACAAAAGTCCACTATAATTTGAACTCGGATGGTGAGCCAATTATAGTTATGATGAAGAAAAGAAAAGGACAAAATGTTGGACCTTTCCGAACCTGAGCCTTCCAAGTTGGAAGGTTGTTGGTTTGCGCCTTGGAGAAGTGTTGGAGCTAGGTGTCAGGTCGCCGAATGTCTCAGTACTCCTTGTCAGTTTTGTGCCATTTTGTCGCACTTGCTGACTGTATAAGATCTGGTTACGTTGGTGGACAGTTTGTCACAACTCGTAACATTTTGTCCTTTTCCTTTCTTCATCCACTACGAGAGAGCTTGGAAGCTCAGGGCCCTACGCTGTGCTTTTTTTGCCTTGATGACCTAGACAAAAAAGCATAGGGATGTTATAAATTCTTTAAAAAATTCCTTTTATTAAGACATAACCTGGGATTCGAACCCGCACTATCGCGCCCTGCATGCATCCCCCGATACACTTCGCATACATACTAATTCTTCCAAGTTGCTTCACATTATGAAAAACAACTTGCGTGCTGGCATTCAGGAAGTTCTTTCCTGGATGTCGTCCTGGAGGTTGTCCCCAAATCTATCAAAAACAAAGATCATGCTCTTCCCGCCCCAGCCGGAGTTCACAACCCTCATCCATGCCAACTTTCCAAATCCAATTGACATAGTGTCTTCTCACAAACACCTTGGCATTGTGATTGACTCTGCACTCTCTTGGGTACCTCACATCGAATATATCTGTAAAAAATCAAGTAAATCCTTAGGAATTCTCTCCCCCCACTGCTCCTACCTCCCACTTTCTTGCAAGCTTCTTTTTTATTTCGCCTACCTTCGCCCAATATTTCATTATGCAGATACGTCTTGGGTTGGGTTATCCTCTTCCGCTGCTGCAAAGCTTGAAATACATCACAAGAAAATCCTTAAAATTCTCCTCCGTCAACCCCGCATGCTCTCATCATCCGCCCTTTATAAAATCGCTCACACAACCCCGTTATCACATGGACGCAGTGCACACCTGGCTTCTCTTGTCCATTCTATTAAGCTTGAGTTGTGCCCACCTCATCTCATGTGTTTTAATTGGTTCTCTTCTCTAAGAACTAGAAACTCACTCTTACTCCCTAAGTGTAACTCATCCACTCTTTTGCGCTCCCCTCTCTTTATTGCTTATTCTGTTTGGCTCACTCTACCCAGAGAAGTTAAGGACCTGACCTCACTCCGCCTGTTTAAGATCCGTGCCGCCCCTTATTTACTACGACATGCATAGCTCATTATCCACATGTCCTTTGCGTCTCTGTGTTTTTCACTGTTTTTATTTGACATTATCTTTCTTTACGGAGTTGTTGTTGCTGTTCGTTTTGCTACTCTTTCTTTTTCCCTCCCCTTCTTTCTACATGTATTTATCGCCGTGGTTGGCAATCACCCACTCTCGTAATATTGGCCGGTGTTTCCGCCGAGTCTTGAGATGTTGCAATAAATAAATAAAAAAAATTATGATCTTGCATTTGAAAGCCCTATTTGAATATGCATTGTGGCCAGCCGTCTTTGATGGTACGGTACGGTAGGGATAGGTACGGGACAGGTACGATCGAGGGTAATACGACACCGTCTTCCGTACCGTACCATCAAACACAGCTGGCCACATACAGCTGCCCGCAATATTCAAATAGGGCTTTCAAACGCAAGATCATAACGTGAAGCAACTTGGAAGAATGGGTATGAATGCGAAGTGTATGGGGGAATGCATGTAGGGCGATAGTGCGGGTTCGAATCCCAGGATATGCCTGAAAAAAAGGAGAATTGAAAAATTTATAACATCCCTATGCTTTTTTTGCCGTCAGATTCGGGATAGCGCCAGGCGTGACACAACAGGGCCCTACGCTATGCTTTTTGCCTTCATGACCTAGACAAAAAAAAGCATAGGGATGTTATAAATTCTTTAAAATAATTCCTTTT
This sequence comes from Sycon ciliatum, assembly GCF_964019385.1. NCBI lineage: Eukaryota > Metazoa > Porifera > Calcarea > Leucosolenida > Sycettidae > Sycon > Sycon ciliatum. Next base: position 63,566,083 of record NC_088643.1, read on the forward strand.
TTTTTAAGACATAACCTGGGATTCGAACCCGCACTATCGCGCGCCCTGCATGCATCTCCCGATACACTTCGCACACATACTAATTCTTCCAAGTTGTTTCATATTGTGATCTTGCATTTGAAAGCCCTATTTGAATATGCATTGTGGCCAGCCGTCTTTGATGGCACGGTACGGTAGGGGATAGGTACGGGACAGGTACGATCGAGGGTAATACGACACCGTCTCCCGTACCGTACCGTACCATCAAACACAGCTGGCCACATACAGCTGGCCGCAATATTCAAATAGGGCTTTCAAACGCAAGATAATAACGTAAAGCAACTTGGAAGAATGGGTATGAATGCGAAGTGTCTGGGGGAATGCATGTAGGGCGATAGTGCGAGTTTGAATCCCAGGATATGCCTGAAAAAAAAAGAGAATTGAAAAATTTATAACATCCTATGCTTTTTTGCCGTCAGATACGGATAGCGCCAGGCGTGACACAAACAAACAAACAAACACACAAACAACTACCAAACGAGAGAGCTTTGAAGCTCAGGGCCCTACGCTATGCTCTTATCATGAAGAGTTTCTTTGCCTAGCTCATCGTACATGTTATTAGAACTGATGGAAATGTTTTTTTTCCGTTGATTGGCCACATTTAGTGCGGATTGTTATTTTTCTCTAATTTCATCCACTTTTGGTTTGCTCCTTCTTTTCATTTTATCTCCTTTTACTGTAAATCAACAAATTTTGGCTGATGAGAAACTTTGGCCGATCTCGAAACGAAACTTTTCACCGTCATTAAACTTTGGCCGATTGGAGTTTTGAAAAAGAAAAGGAGCAAACCAAAAGCGGACGAAATTAGAGAAAAATAACTATTTTGGAGTCGACGGGATGTCAGTCCTGACGTTTCCTGGGACCGGCGCTGACTCTGCCGATCACGGGCGTTCTGGAGTCGACGGGATCTCTCTTCCGACGTTTCCTGTGACCGGCGCTGAATCGCCCGTTCACGCTTATTTTGGAGACGACGGGATCTCTCGCTCCCTATTTCTTTCCAAATCTCCCTATACATCAGGGAGTCAGTCGTATACATAATACGACGAATATTGTGGCCAGCTCTTTGTGCCCAGCTAGCTGTGTTTGATGGTACGGTACGGGACAGATACGAGAGCCAGCAAATATTGTGGCCAGCTGGTATGTACAATCCTGTAGAGCCTTTGTAGTCACAGATACGGGACAGATACGGGACAGATACGGGATAGCTCCAGGCGTGACACAAACAAACAAACAAACACACAAACAAACAAATACCAAATTAAAGCTGTGTGGACCCTGGCTAGCGCCAGACGTTACTGAAGTAACGTCTTCTGCATAGCTACGGGAATTAAAGCTGTGTGGACCCTGGCTAGCGCCAGACGTTACTGAAGTAACGTCTTCTGCATAGCTACGGGAATTAAAGCTGTGTGGACCCTGGCTAGCGCCAGACGTTACTGAAGTAACGTCTTCTGCATAGCTACGGGAATAATAATCATTATAAGTATGTTCCCGAATATGTGCGAGAAGTTATGGCGGGGCCAGGCTGCTCTGCCGACCTCTAACTAAGGTCTTGGCGTCTACGCAGACAAAGCGCGCCATAATGCAGTAAAACCATGAGGAGGGGAGGAAGAGGGGAAATGATAAATAGTGAGGTGAGGAACCAGGACAATGATGGGAAGATGGTCGTGAGAGAAGCAGAGTGAAAGATAACGTCACATTGTGGTAAGGGGGGGGGGGGGAGGATGCTAGCCAGGCGCTGGTCGTCCTGGTACGGTGAGCATAATGTAAGTGGTGCTCTTCAGGCACAATCTTCCTCAGCCTACTCAACTACTCAAGCTCAACTGATGAAGGGTGAAGGCCCCGAAACACTGTGTATTGAGCAGAGAGTGGTGCTTTCTTGCACGTTTGCCGAGTTTAAGTGTCAAGTCAAGTCGGCGGAATAGCGCGAGCTCCAGTGTGGGGAGCAAATCCATTCCTATTTCAAGAACTTAATTTCATATTACAGTTTACACTACTACTGTAATATATGTACTATATGTAATACATGTACAGTCCTCCTGTCACAGTGAGTGGAGGTGGTACTCATTGATGAGCAGCATAATGTACATTTTGGAAATGAAAAACTAAAGTGTAAGTGTACTTTGGTGCACATGTGCAGCTGTGATGCCGAGACCCTTGGTCGGCTGAGCTTCACAGGTCCCAACCACTCCGTCCTGCTGGATATGTACCATTGTGTCGAGTTCTTCTCCTCATTTTAGTTCATCATGGAATGAGTGTTCAATAGTAAAAAAAAAAAAAAAAAAAAAAACTTCGGGCCTCTTCCTCCTCTGGCTGTGGTCCCCCTGTGGATCTCAGCAAGCATTGACATCTCCAGCGTAAATGAGCTGGACCTTCTGCCTCTGCACTTCATAACCTAACACTAACAGCAGCCTACATGAAAGGTTACAATGAACCCAATGTACATGTATATTGCATTGGTGTTATAATAGAGAGGTTCCGGGGTACGATTTTCCGTGCCAAAATCCGTATGGGCGCTACGGATTTTTTCCAGGCGTGCTCCATACGATTTTTCGGCACGAGAATCCGTGTGGACTGGCTTTCATACGAACCATGCTTCGTATGGAGATTTTGCGTCATCGGGTGCAGAAAGATTTTTCGCGTACAAATTTGGTACGAGAAACATCGATTTTTCGCGGGAAGTTTTGATTTCGGTACAAATTTTCAAAATAAAAAGGCATAGCGCGGGAATGTGACGTGTTTGCGATCGTAACCTAGGCAATGACGGCAAACACATAAGTTCCGTACCCCGGAACATTTCACTGCTCGAAAACGACGTATAAAAAATCCGTAGAGCCTCCACGGATTTTGGCACGAAAAATCGCACTCCGGAACCTCCCTAATATTAGATCACCAAAGTCCAAACACAGCACCTACGATCGTTTAATTATTACGGTATTAAATATTCAGATGGAGAGCCAAGGTTTAATTTATACAAAAGAGAAAGACCACGGAACTACAAGTTACGCTATACTGTCCACTAACACCACCAGTTACTAAACAATCAGCTCATGCGATAACATTGCACGACACTGATCGACGGTACTGACGTTCTACAACTAACTGGCTAACAGCTCTAGCACATCTTGGATGCGCACTCCAACAGCCTTCCAACTTGGAAGGTTCTATAATAATAATAATAATAATAATCTTGATTTCAGGATTACCCAAAGGCTAACGCCTATCTGGGGGATCTCCTATATCTAAGTTATAGAAATAACAAAAAGAGGGGAAGGTGAGCGCAACCAAGATATGCACGAGCTGAAAGTCTCAGCTGTGAAGGACGTTGGCCGATGTTCATGCATGTCGATGACGATACTGGCAAGACCATTGGACAATACGGTCAAACCACGATTCCAGAACGCAAAGCATACATTCCACACAACTTGTGTGGCTCAAGAGATGCTTATGTTATTTCTATCACTAATTACTTAGAACCTTCCAAGTTGGAAGGCTGTTGGAGTGCGCATCCAAGATGTGCTAGAGCTGTTAGCCAGTTAGTTGTAGAACGTCAGTACCGTCGGTCAGTGTCATGCAATGTTATCGCACGAGCTGATTGTTTAGTAACTGGTGGTGTTAGTGGACAGTATAGCGTAACTTGTAGTTCCGTGGTCTCTATCTTTTGTATTAAATATTGACTATTTTATGTCATTGTGGATACATGGACCAAGGCGTCATGTATTCCATTCAATTCTATAAATGAAGGCTTGATGGATCTGTCGAACAGCGTCACAGTGACACCAGCATAAATATTTAATTCCTCCCTACAAAGCACACAGCGGCACGAGTGCGATTATTTCCGGCTAGTCTTGCCCGGACTATACATGTCAATCCTGTAGTCCTTCTGCTAATATCAGACACAGTGAACATCTCGTTGGTTATGGGACATCAAAGTTCATGATTGTGTATACGTATACAAGTACATGTATGTATTACATGTCTGTACATTACCCACGCTTGCTTCAGCCTCTAATACTAATAGTCAAATCTTTAGGATTTTGTAGTCAGTGCTGTCTACTGATGCTAACGCATGAAACTCGGCGTTACAGCAACACCACTTTGGGTCTCTTCTCTGCGCGTATACCTGTTGTATTTTGAACTCGGATTTCGATAATTCAGTGAAGGGCAGCATAACATACTTGCAATTGTTACATTAATGGGCTCCACTGTTGGCATCTCCAATTCCGGACTATTTTATTTGTCGCTCTGATATGTTAATTGCACAGTTACGGGTGCGTTTTTGTAGTGAATAGTCTTTTCTATGGAATCAAGAATATGAGGCCATTGTCGTGTTGAATGTATACCGGTAGGTATGTACTTGTGTGTCAGTGTTTATGTGTCAGTGTATGTGTGTTTGCGCCAATACATAATCGCGAATACATACATGTATCATTAGTTACAGACTTGAACAACGACCTCTACCAGCAGTGGCAGCGGCAGCTCCAGACCAGGGTGTGAAGATGTTGTGGCGGAGAGATAGCGAGCAAAACGCAACCATTTATGCACTCACGGGATGGATGGCGGATTCTGTACGACAAGAGTTGAACTTGTGTATGTGCCAATTATCGACGATACAACACAGGGCAACTGAAGCATGTTTGCCTTCTAGTATTTGATAGTCCGCTTCTTTGAATTCCAGAAATTCAGGATGTATTCACATTCAGCCTTGCTCAAGCCAAGGAGAGGTGTCTGCTGTTTTCTGATCTGCTGAAGACCTGCCTCATACTCATAGAACGCGTATTGAATCCATAATAATAAACCTCAACATTCCGTTCATTGTCCTAGATCCTGGAGGCCAGGCCACACGCAGCATTCATCCATCTCCTTCCTGTTCTGCCTAATAAGTCCCTGGCTGCTTCATTAGCCTTGTAAGCGATTTATTGCCTTGTTCTCTCACAATGTGCTATTGCCGTACTAGCACGTAAAAGAGGCAAGTATGACAATTCGTTTCTCAGTCTGGGAGCACATGGCCAGGGCATGCAGTTGGCTTAGACCTGCATGTACAATAGCTGCAGGCCATTTTTATCAACAACCATGTAGCACCAGACCAGAGTGTCATAAAAAAAAAAAAAAAATTTCACGGTTCGCGTGAGACTCGGCCAAAGGCCCAGTTTTCCGCATCCGCAGGAACGCCACCACCCTCTTGGATCAAGTCATACACAGTGAAATATGCTGCAAGTCATGATTGTGGGGAGAGCGTGGGTCAGGCACATGTCACACCCTCCAACTGATAGTTTCATGATCTCAGACCAGCTCTACCAATATCGATTGCAAATTTGCAATGACCGCAGCCTGCCAAAAGCAAAATACAAACACCGCAAATGACATTTGTTACTCCACTTTAATTAATTAAAATACAGCGTTCGCTGCTTCTTCACTACTTCAGGGACAGTGCAGACGCTGTACGGCGATACACTAGGTCGCGGTTAAAGCGTTTTCCATTGGCCCACAGTAGTCAGTAGCCCACTCTAATTCTCTCTGTGCTGAAGTGAGAACAAAGCAATGAACTACATGTACATGTACTGTTGTGGATATGGAAATCCGGTCGCACGTCTAGCGGCCCCAGGGTGCTGGCCATGCAGCCGTGGATAAGCGGTACACACGTGCATTTTATGCCCTGCAGCGCGCTGGTCGCATCGGATCAACATGTGCCCTGCACGCAGCGTTCTGCGCGCTGAGGGCAATCGACCGGATTTCCATGTCCACGACAGTACAATGTCTAATTACATAGTCATTGTTGCTGTGCAGAGTACAGTGCACCTAGCACCGGAACAATCCACCTCCGTCGCTTCGGAATGCACGTGCCCGGTGCGGAAATCACGGATTGACCCACCAGTGGCACCAGTGCCTGCAAATCTCTACATGTACCCGTGCATGGCTGCTGGTACTAGTACACGGTAGTGGTAAAGGCGATCCAGGTAATTGTAATGTATGCCTTCATTTTGTTCGTTTGAAGACGCGCTGACCTATGAAAGCCTTTCTTAGCAGACACTCTTTAGAGCCAGACAATACATACGTGCAGACGAACTACTTCCAAATACATTGTAATTAATCCATTCATCCAGCAGTTTAAATTGAAATGGTGTCATGCCGTCGGCAGAGATGGTTACCAAGCCTGCATTCATGATTCAGTTCTTTTCACCTCAGCTGTGTTCACTTACAATACATGACTGTAAATTGTAATGTCATTTGTCCAGTTTGTGTTTGTGTACTGACACAGCGACAGCGTACATGTATGTGCCACGTGATGAAAGACTAAACTCTAAAGTGGGGAAAGTGGCCTTGCCTGCAACCTTGGGTGGACTCTCAGTCTCAGTGTGGTGTTGCGGCGCAAAAACATGATTCTTGATTGGCGGTTGAGTCAGCCAAATACATGAAACATATGTCAGGAGCACATGGCGCGGTGCTAAGTTATAATGCGTGCGACTGCAAGGTGGTGCCCTATCTTATTAATTAATTAGGCGTGAGTTGAAAGTGCGATACCGACCCTGGATTCACACTAATCACAGTAGAGTACAACATCTTTTGACACATCACCACACCCAACTTACTACAAGCTGTAGTTATATTATTTTCCCAACCTTACGATGTGTGCATACATGTACATGTATTGTACTTGTATGCAAGTAGGTAGTGCTCGTACTTACACATTTTCAACTTTGTGTATGACTGACGAGTGAGGGAGAGCGACCGGGAGTAAAGATACAGGGAAGAAGAGAGCTGGACCAACACGAAGTACAACAAGTGTGCGCGCCGTGTACTTGTGGGCCAGTGCAGTGGCGGATCCAGGACTTGGCCGAAGAGGGGGCCCAAGGTATCCGCCCCCCCCCCCCAAAACAAAACAACAAATACAACAACAACAAAGTCCTGAAGCTGTGAAGAGCAGTTGTTTTTAGGGTCCGGCGGATTCTGCCGGCAGAAAAATTGACAGAATTCGGTACTTTTTCTGGTAAGTTTCATGGATGTTTGGTATGTGGATAAAAATACTACAGTATGGAGCAGAATTCGAGGAATTGCCCGCCATAAGGTTTGTATGATTCTGCCAATTTCACTGCTTTTCGAGCAGAATATGCCACCTTTTCGAGCAGAATCCGCCGGTTTCTAGTTTTATTCCATTCTCACGACATTTTCAAACTGCACTGGAACATTTCCACTCGACAGCGGCCGCGACGGACCTTTGGACGGCTCTCCAACGCGAGTTCTCTTATCTACCGGTCCACTGAAGAACGACCTGATGTCAGACCCTTTCCTCTTCATCTCATATCTGAAGGTAACCCGTTGGCTACAAGCGAAGTAGAGAGCTAGAGAGCGTATACTTGTAGTTTCTGACAATTGAAAAAGAAAAAAGGAAGGACGAAGTCGACAGCACCGTGCACCATACAGGACTTCAGCCCAACGCGATCGCTGCACTATGTACCAGGCCCTGCATTTTTGGCACGTTTTTCACATGTTTGAAGTGCGGCCGTGTCCTCAGGTCGCAGTGCGTACAGTAGTTGTACACCGGTACACAGCGCGCTGACTAGTACAGACTCATGCTCGGTACGTGACACCATGTACCGGAGTGTCGAGCGCTCATTCTACAGTCTACTGTAATCCTAGACCAAGGTCGAAATTTTCAAAGGGGGGGCCCAGGCCCCCTGGGCCCCCCCCTGGATCCGCCACTGCAGTGGGGTCTGTAGCTAGCATTAGGGGAAAAGTGCCTTCCCACGAGACGACACAGTTCGGATCGTAGCGGAGTTTCCAGTGTTAAATGGCGTTGTAGCAGACAAAACCACTGAAGTTAGTAATAAGTTTAACTGGGCAAGTCTTTATGATTATTGTTATATTTCAAGACATTACAGAACAGTGACTGCACCCATCAAGTGCCACACGTACAAGTACTCTATCTTCTGATGACGCTGGTGCAATCAGTTGAAAGTGTAGTGCAAGATGAAGGCTGATACATAATGATTTGAAGTTCAGGCTTTTGATCATCTAACACATGGCGAAGACTAATACCGGGATAGGATCACGTAATGTCGTTAGTAGTGCTTGTACTTGTACAGTTGTAGTACAAGTAATGTTTTGGCTCTCCGGCGCGGGTCAGTGATGTGTGAGTAACCTCTAGCCTGTGATCGTGTTGCCGGTTGTGGTTTGTCGCCCAAACGAACACACATGCCAGGCCACAGGCCACAGGGGTTCCGATGGCAGCGAATACAAACTACATTGTACATTCCTGTATTCATGTATTCATGGTACTGTATTGTCCTTTGCAGTACTGACTGTTTGCACTGGCGTTCTTTGAATGCGACCGGCGCGACCTGTCGCAACCCGATGGCCGTGGCGGTCGTGGTCTGACGGGGATGTCTGTATGCGGCCGCTGGCT